>NW_006399896.1:853767-869760 GCF_000299155.1 Elephantulus edwardii
CTAGTTACTTTTCAGTGCTGCATAATAGTTCATTGTATGTAGAAATGTACTGTAATTTTTCTATCCATTTGTAGACAGGCATTTGGGTTACTTCCATCTCTTTGCTATTGTGAATAATGCAGCAATACACATGGGTGTGCACACATATGTTTGAATTGTGGCTCTGCTTTATTTAGGATATATTCCCAGGATTGGAATTGTTGGGTCAGACAGTATTTATATTTCTAACTTTTTTTTAGGAAGTGCCAGACAGCTTTCCACAGTAGCTGTTACCATTTTACATTTCCACCAGCAGTGAATGAGAGTTCCAATCTCTCTACAACCTCACCAGCTTTTGTTGTTTGCTGCTCTGTTGAACTCTGCTATTGTTGCTGGATGAGATGATATCTCATAGTTGTTTTGATTTTCATCTATCTGAGGGCTAGGGGTTTCGGAACATTTCTTCATGTGTTTGTTCGCCATTTGAAAGTCTTCTTTGGTGAAGTGTCTGTTCCTATCCTGTGCTCCTTTTGTGATGGGTTGTTTAACTTTTCCTTGTTGAGTAATCTTGTTGGTGCTAGAGTAATCTATAAATTTTAGATATTAGTTCCTCATCAGATATGCTATTGCCAAATATTTTTTCACAGTCTGTGGGTTTACTTTTTACCCTGTTGGAGTTTTTTTGATGTGCATAGGTACTTGATTCTTAGATTGTCCCATCCATCTATTTTATTCTCTCCTGGTTGTAGGTTTTTTATTTGCATGAAAGACTATTAATGCTGTGGATCAGGGTTTCTAGAGTTCTTCCAAGCTTTTTTTCTGATGAATTTTACAGTCTTTGATTTTATCTCTAGGTCACTGATCCACCTTGAGTTGGTTTTTGTATCTGAAGTGAGGTCTGGGTCTTGTCTTGCTTACATTTTCTATGGATGGCTTTCCAGTTTTATCAACATCATTTCCTCACTTAATTAATTTCATCTCCTTGTAAAAAATTAGTTGACTATAGACAGATGAACTGATTTCTGGGTTCTCCATTCTATTCCATTGACCTGTATGTCTGCCATTATACCATTACCATGCTGGTATCTTGACTGTGTAGGTATCTTGACTTTGCTTGTATCTTTATCTGTGTAGTAGGATTTGAAATCAGAGAGTGTGATGCCTCCTACATTGTTTTTCTTTTTCAGTAATGTTGTGCTTATTTGAGGTGCCTTTCCATTCCAGATAAAATTGGAAATTTTCTTTTCCATTGTGGTGAAGAATAGAACTGGTTATTGTATTGAGATTGTGTTGAACTTGTATATTGTCTTTGTCATAAATGTAATTTTCAAGATATTGAATCTTCCTATTCATGAGCATTTAACCATTTCTCCAAGTCTTTTTTTGTTTTTGTAGTAAGTTTGTAATTTCCTTTGCATAGATCTTTTGTGTTTCCAGCTAGATTTACTGCCAAGTATTTAATTTAATGATTAGATGTAATAATTGTTATTGATTTCCTTAGTTCCATTTCTATATTTTCTTTGTCACTGTAGAAAAATCCAATTGATTTTTGTATGTTGATCTTGTACTCTGTTACTTTGCTGAATTGATCTATGACATCCAATAGTTTTCTCACTGAGTCTTTAGTTTTCTTACGTTATTTACTTATCATCTGCATATTGAGATAGTTTTACCTCCTCTTTGTAAATCTGTATAACTCTTATTTCCTTTTCTTCCCTTATTGCTCTCACTCAAACAATACAATGTTGAATAAGACAAGTGATCGTGGGCATCCTTGCCTGGTTCCTGTTCTCAAGGGAAATGCATTTAATATCTCTCCATTGAGAACAATGTTGGCTTTTGGTTTTAAGGATATGCTGTTCACTGTATTGTTGATATTTCCCTCTATTCCTATTTTGTTGAGTGTTTCAATCAGGAAGGGATGTTGGACATAAAATTAATCTCCATTGATTCAGGTCCCCACTTGATCTTTCTAATTCCTTCATCCCTCCCTCTGCCCATGAATCTTTGAAACCTTGAAACTTCCTCTCCTACCCACCATAAGCCTTCTTCCTTCCTCCCTTCCCCTTTGGACGTTGGTATACATTTGATAGTAATTTTTCTATTTTTACAATAATAGTCTTATGCAATATTTGTTCTTATGAGACTGAGTTAGTTCCCTCTGCAGAATTTTTCCAGCCTATCCTATGTTATATAATATTTTTCAAAATCATTTGTCCTGAGTGCTGCATAGTATTCCGTTGTGTGAATGTACCACTATCTCAATCCATTTTTTTATTAATAGATATTTTGACTGTTTCCATTTTCTTCCTATCATGAGTAACACTACTGTGAATATTAGTGTATAAGTCTCCATTTGTGTATCAGTTCTATTTTCCTTGTGGTATATTCTAGCAGTAGAAGCTGGGTCATATGGAATATGTTTAGCTTTTTTAGAAAATGCCAAACTGCCTTCTAGAATGATTGTATTATTTTACAACCCCACCAACAGTCTCTCCAGATCCTCTCTAGCATTTATTACTTGCTATCTTATTCAACTTTGCCACTGCTATAGGGATGAGATGACATCTCATTGTGGTTTAGATTTACATCTCTCTTTATTGCAAGTGATTTTGACCATATCTTCATGTACCATTGGCCATCTGAATATCTTTCTCAATGAAAAGTCTTTCCATGTCTTTTGTACATTTTGTAATTGGGTTAACAGACGTTTTTTGGAAGCCCTGTAGTACCCTGTAAACTTTCATTATGAGATCCTTGCTTGAGATGGTATTGATAATGTTTTACCCAGTAAGTAGGTTTTCTTTTCACCCTATTGGAAAAAGTTGGGTTTTTAAAAACTATTTTTCATATTTACATGGAAAGACTGTGAAAAGTTTTTGATGCACTTGGGGATTAATTTTTAGGCGGTTCCATTTATCAGTGTTATCATCTCTAGTTGTGCATTTCTGGCTGTATTTGCCAGTCTATTTATATGTTGTCTAGTACTTCTACAACCTGTATTATGCAAATGACATAACATTGCTTGTCAAAACTGTGGAGGACCTGAGGCATCTGCTGCAGAAGATCAAGGTCTACACCCTTCCATATGCATTGAAGCTCAACATCAAGAAAACAAAGATTCTCACCACTGAGCCAATTGGCAGCATCATGATAGACCTTGAAGAGATTGAGATTGTTAATAGCTTTGGTTTGCTTGGCTCCACAATCAACACTCTTGGTACAGTAGCCAGAAATTCAAAAGACGGATTGCATTGGGAAAGTCTGCTATCAGGGACCTCTTCAGAGTACTGAAGAGAAATTATGTCAGTCTAGAGACTAAGTTGTGCATAATCCAGGCCATGTCTTTGCAATTACTTGCTATGTGTCAGAGAGCTAGAGTAGGATATAGAAGAAGAATTGATGTCTTTGAGTTATGGTGTTAGAGAAGAGAATCATGGACTGCTAGGAAAATGAATAGGTCTGAACTAGAAAGGGTAAAATCAGGCTGTTCTCTTGAGGCAAGGATTTTGGAGATTCATCTGACACACTTTGGTCATGTTGCAAGGAGGGACCAGTCCTTAGAGAGGGGCATCATGCTTGGAAGGGTAGAGGGATGAAAGGAAAGAAAGACCTTGGATGAAATGGATTGACTCAGTGACTGAGGTAATGGGGGTAAGTGTGTCAGAAACAATGAGGTTGGCTTAAGAAAGAGCAAGGTTCAGAGCTGTTGTTCACAGGGTTGCTATGAGTCACAAAAGACTCAACAGGGCACAACAATGTCAATAGGCCTTTCACATTTGGACACATTTTTGTCTCTATGATTGTTGGTTTTACTTTTATTTCTCTGATCCACCTTGAGTTGATGTTTTGTGTATAGTGGGAGATGTAAACCCTACTTTAGTTAAACCAGGCAAAGACATTACTAAAAAAGAAAAGTACAGACCAATATGGATATAGATGCAAAAATCCTCAACAAAATCCTGGCCAATAGAATATAACAACACATAAAAAAGAATCATCATGACTAAGTAGAATTCATAACAGTTATGCAATGATGGTTCAACATAAGAGAAACAATGTAATTTATCATATCAATAAAACAAAAAATAAACACAAAACAAAACCAACACCAGATCCTGTCCATTGATGCAGACAAGGCCTTCTACAAAATCTAACACCACTTCCTAATTAAAGCACTCAGTAAAATAGGTATAGAAGAGAATTTCCTAAACATAGTGAAAAGTGTATATGTAGAACCAAGAGGTAACATTATTCTCAATAGAAAAAGACTGAAGGCACTCCCTTTCCAAATAGGGGCCAGGTAAGAACGCCCACCTTCACCATTCCTCTTTAATATTTTATGGGAAGTTCTTGCTAGGACAATAGAACAACAGAAGGAAATAGATTGGCAAAGAGGTGGTAAAATTGTCATAATATGCAGATGATATCATAGATTACACAACACCCAAGGACTCATAAAAAAAATACCTCTTAGAACTAGTAGACCAACATAGCAGAGTGGAAGTATTCACTGAGGAGGACCTGAAGCGCTTGCTGCAGAGGGTCAAGGACTGCAGCCTTCAGTATGGATTGAGTCTAAATGCCAGGAAGACAAAAATTCTCACCACTGGGCCAATTGGCAGCATCAGGAAGGATGGTGAAGAGATTGAGATTGTTCACAGCTTCAGTTTGCTGGCTCCACAGTCAACACTCTTAGCACCAGTGGCCAGGAAATCAGAAAACATATTGCAATGGGAAAGTCTGCTGTTAGGGACCTCTCTAAAGTACTCAAGAGCAACGGTGTCTCTTTTGAGACTAAGGTGCATCTGATACAGGCCATGGTCTTTGCTATCACTTGTTATGCATCAGAGAGTTGGACAATGACTAAGGAGGATAGAAGGAGAATTGATGCCTTTGAGCTGTGGTGGTGGAGAAGAGTATTGAGGGTACCATGGACTTCGAGGAAAACAAACAGAGTCATCCTGGAAAGGGTCAAACTGGGCTGCTCCTTGGAGGCAAGGATTCTAAGGCTCCATCTAACATATTTTGGACATATTGCAAGGAGGGACAGGTCTTTGGAGAGGGACATGATGCTTGGTGGGGTGGAGGGACAGCACAGAAGGGGAAGGCCCCCTATGAGGTGGATTGATTCAGTGACTGGGGTAATCTGGATGGGAGTTTCGGAGACAGTGTGATTGGCGTAGGATAGAGCAGAGTTTAGGGATGTTTTACATAGGGTTGCTATGAGTCGCAAGAGACGGCACATAACAACAACAACATACAAAAATAAGTGAGATTCCCACTTCACCAAAGAAGATATTCAGATGGCAAATAAACACATGAAGAAATTTTCAAAATCCCTAGCTCTAAGAGAGAGGAAAATAAAAACCACAATGAGATATCATCTCAACCCAGTGAGAATAGCAAATTTTAACAGAACAGCAAACAACAAATACTGGTAAGGTTGTGGAGAAAATGGAACCCTTATTTACTGTTGGTGGGAGTGTAAAATGGTGCAACCACTATGGAAGGCAGTATGATTCTTTCTCAAAAAGTTGCAAATAGAAATACCATTTGATCCAGCAATTCCACTACTATGAATATACCTCAAAGAAACCATAACTGCCACCCAAGCAGATATATACACACACATGTTTATCGCAGTTTTTTTTTTTCACAATAGCAAAGAATTGGAAACAACCTAAGTGCCCATCAACAAACGAATGGATAGAGAAGCTGTGGTATATTCACACAATGGAATACTATGCTATATTGAAAAACAAGTAACCCATGGAATATTATACAAAATGGATGAGCCTGGAGAACATTATGCTGAGTGAAATATCTCAGTCACAAAAAGACATATACTCCGTAGTGCCACTGTTGTAAAATGGGACCGATATCGGGGTTGGGGACAGACTGAGAAAGAGGCAATAAATTATGTATATTGCATTGAAACAGATGAGGGAAAGAATTATTTAAAAGGGCTATATGATTAGGTATTATTGTCATGACAGGAGTCCAGAATGAAGGGTGCATAGTGGAGTGGACTTAGGGGGAGGGATTGTAAAACAATGGAATAATTTGTCTTTTACTTTTCAAAGAGAAGAGTGAACTACCGTGGGGGCGGGGTGGGCAGGGAGAAAAGTGCAACAATGAATGAATGGAAATCCAAAGTCTCTGTAAACTTTCATTAAAATTAATAATAATAATTTAAAAAGAAAGAAAAGTAAGTGTGATTCCTCTACAGTAACAGAGGAAACACAGAAAAGGAAGCTAACATAGCAATACCATTTACAATTGCCAACTATAAATTGAAACACTTCTGAGTAAGCATAACTAGAGACACAAAAGACCTTGACCTTTATAATGAAAATTACAAACTACTATTACAAGAAAAAATTGCAGACCTAAATAAGTGGAAAAATATTCCCTGTTCATAAGTAGGAAGGCTCAACATAGTGGAAATTATAATAGTACCAAAATCAATGTACATGTTTAAGGCAATCCCAATACAGATACAAAATCATATTTCAAAGAGATAGAAAAGACAACTGGCAAATTTATTTGAAAAGGAAAGGGACCTTGAATATGCAGCAAAGCACTTCTGAAAAGCAAGAATGAAGAGGAAGGATTAGCAATCCCTGATATAGTAGTAGGTTTACTACACAGCTGTAATATACAAATCGGCTTGGTACTGGTAAAATGACAGATGCATAGAACAATGGAAAAGAAATTAATCCTTCTAACCTCTTCAACAAATGGTGCTTGTAAAATTGGACTTTCACCTGTAAAACCTTTTTCTAATAAGATGAGGGGAAAGTCACCTGGGAAAAAAAACCTTTGGCAATGACATTTCAGAAAAAGGTTTCATAATGAAAGTTTTCATAATACTATAGGACCTCTACAAGAAAACTCTATTGATAGCTCAATTTAAAAAAAAATCCTTTTTCTAATAAGGTGAGGGGAAAGCACCTGGGAAAAAAACCTTTGGCAATGACATTTCAGAAAACTGTTTTGTAATGAAAGTTTTCACAATACTATAGGGCCTCTACAAGAAAAAAAATATTGATAGCTCAATTGCAAAGTGGACACAAGTCATGGAAAGACTTTTCACAGAAGAAGACATATGTATGGCCAACAGACCCATGAAGAAATGCTAAAAATCACTGGCAGTGAGAGAGATAAAAATCAAAACCACAATGAGATACCATCTCACCCCAGTAGCAGTGGCAAAGTTTACCTGGACAGTAAGCAATAATTATTGAAGATGATGTGAACAGATTAGAATTCTCCTATACTATTGGTGGAATTGTAAAATGGTATAACCCCTCTAGAAGACAATTTGATATTTGATTAAAAAGTGAATATAGAAATTCCATAAAACCCAGCTATTCCACTGCTAGGAATATGTTTGTTGTTGTTATGTGCCATCGAGTCGTTTCCGACTCATAGCGACCCTATGCACAACAGCTCTAAACCCTGCTCTATCCTGCGCCAACTGCACCGCCTCTGACACACCCATCCCGATTACCCCAGTCACCGAATCAATCCATCTCATAGAGGGTCTTCCCCTCCTGTGCTGTCCCTCCACCCTCCCAAGCATGATGTCCCTCTCCAAGGACCCGTCCCTCCTGGCAACATGTCCAAAGTATGTCAGACGAAGCCCCAGAATCCTTGCCTCCAAGGAGCAGCTTGGTTTAATCCTCTCCAAGATGAATCTGTTTGTTTTCCTGGCAGTCCATGGTACATTCAGTACCCTTCTCTAGCACCACAGCTCAAAAGCATCCACTCTCCTTCTGTCCTCCCTAGTCATTGTCCAACTGTCTGATGCATAACAAGCGATTGCAAATACCATGACCTGTATCAGGTGCACCTTAGTCTCCAGAGAGACACTGTTGCTCCTGAGTACCTTTGAGAGGTCCCTAACAGCAGACTTTCCCATCGCGATACACTTTTTGATTTCCTGACTGCCATCGCGATACGCTTTTTGATTTCCTGACTGCTGGTACCAAGAGTGTTGACTGTGGAGCCGAGCAAAGTGAAGCTGTGAACACTCTCAATCTCTTCGTCATCCATCCTGACGCTGCCAATTGGTCCAGTGGCGAGAATCTTTGTCTTTTTGACGTTGAGCCTTAGTCCATACTGAAGGCTGCAGTCTTTGACCCTTCGCAGCAAGTGCATGAGGTCCTCCTCAGTATATACACCAAGGAAAATAAAGCTGAAACACAAATGGAGATTTGTATACCAATATTCATAGAAGGATTATTCACAATAGCAAGACTATGAAAACAGCTCAGATGTCCAATCATAAACAAATGGACTGAGAAAATATGGTACATTTGCATGATAGAATACTAGGCAGCTCTTGGGAGCAATGATTTTGAAAACCACTATATATAACATGGGAGAGTCTGGAGAGCTGAGTGAACTGACTCAGTCTCAAAGGACAAATACCGTGTAAGATCATCATTGAAATATAAAAGGATAACTAGTAAGATGTGTGTAAATGACCAACGAAAGAAGGGAATAGGGGCTGAGGGTAGTGGTCAGTAATAATATGATCACAGAGTTTGATAGGCAGAGTGAGTGAGTGAAGGAATTAGGAAAGATTCAGTAGGTATTTGAAAAGACAGGGTAATAGTGGGGATAGATCAATGGCAATACGTTTTATAAGACACAATGTATGGGAATGATCTTATGAAACACAATGTGAATAAAGGAATGTGTGAAGCAATATATATTAATGAAACACAATATATATGAATTTTGTATACAAACCAACATAAAATAAAAATACATTTATAAAAAAATAATTGTTTTGAAGTGTTGAACACCAGTGATCAAAGACCAGTGATCAAAGATTTATATCCTTGATATCATCCATAAAGAGAGCAAAAGGTTACTACAAATACTGAGGAGAACAGGAAGGTTTGGGGTGAGAATAGGAAAAGAGTGGATAGATAATGAACACTATATTGGAACAGATGAGGAGAAGTACAGTCCAAAAGGAACATATGATTAGGTATTATATATATGACAACAATCTGGAACAAGAGGTGCATTGCAAAATGGACTGAAGGAGGAGGGATGGAGGGAGAGAGAAGAAAATGTGCAACAACAAATGAATGTTTTTGTTGTTGTTATGTGCCATAATAATGAAAATAAGACAGAGGAAAAGGAAATATCCAAAATGGATGTCAGAAGAGACTCTGAAAATTGCATGAGAGCATCGAGAAGCCTAAACAAGGGGAAAAGATGTTGAAATAAAAGAACTGAACAGAAGATTTCAAAGGGCACCTTAGAAAAGACAAAGTATTAAAATGGAATTTGAGGAGAAACAGAATTGGAGAATAAGAAAATGACTCGGGCAGCATTTCTCAAACTAAAAGAACGGAAAACAAAATTCGAGGCAAAGTTTAAGCTACATTTAGAAGTAGCCATGGCATTAGAGATATCACTGCTGATGTCAGATGGATCCTGGCTGAAAGCCTATCACAAGAAGGTCTGTTTGTTGTTTTATTGTACAAGTGTGCTTTATTGCACTATGCAAAGGTATCTGACTGCGTGGATCATGACAAATCATGGCTAACATTGAGGAGAATGGAAATCCCAGAACACTTAGTTGTGCTTGTGCAATATATGTATCTATACCAAAAGGCTGTTGTACAAATAGAGCAAAGGAATGGTTTAAAATTAAGAAAGGTATATGTCAAGATTGCATCCTTTCTCCACACCTATTCATTCTGTACACTGAGCAAATTATTCAAGAAGCTGCACTTATGAGGGGGAATGTGACATTAGGATTGGAGGAAGACTCATCAATAACCTTTGTTATGCAGCTAAACCCAACTAGAACCCAGAAATTTACTGGAAGGGGAAGGGTCTATTATAATCACAAGCCATCAGACTTCAAGCTGTTGATTACAGTTTTGAAATGTGATACAAATATGTATTTTATTGAGTTAAACAAAATGACTATTCTCTGTTTTTATCAAAACACGTGGAAAGGGTTTGTTAAGTTAATAAGACAGTAGTTGCTGTGTATTATCCAGTCAGTTATCACATGGGAGGAGATTGTCCATCTTTCTCCCGTGGAGCAGTTGGTGGACTCAAACCACTTGCCTTCAGAATTGCAACACAGCCCTTTGCCATAGGCCACCAGAGAAGCCAGAAGATGAAGTTGTCAAGGACCCCTGGAAGGAAAAAAGGGGTGAAGCCAAACCTTACTGCATGCTGTCAGTAGAAACTGAGAGAAAAAGGTGAGAACTACTTTTAATTCACTCCCTGTCTCATGAGACTTGGTTGTAGTCCAAACCACATACATTGTAAGAACAGATAGGCATAATAAGAACTAATGTTAAATTTAAAAAACCCTAACATTGTTATTGATTCGGAACTGACTTGTAACTGACCAGCAAGTTTTCAAGAGGCTGCAAATATCACAGAAGTAGATTTCCCCCCTTTCTCCTGCAGAGAAGCTGGTGGACTCACTTCCTGACTCCCGAGGTAGAGCAACTTCTTAGTCATTAGATCTCCAGAGCTCCTTAAATTAGTTAAGAGATTCCAATGTATGAAAATCAGAATGGTCATCGTTAGCATAGTAAGGCGCATCTGGAGATAGATATATATACATTTGAAAAATAGTCACATTGTTTGGTCTTAAGAGCAAAGTGAGGGCAAAACAGTAACAGCACTTATCCATACTAGTCATTGATTTTGGGAGGCAGATGCTGCTTTTGCTCATAATGCTCACTTCTTTGGATATATAAATCTACACATTTATACTCACCTGGCTATATCTTGGAAAAAGACATCAGTGAAGGAGAGGAAGGCCTTCAACGAGATTGATTTACACAGTGACTTCAGCAATGTGCTTGAGAGTGTCAGAGATTGTGAAGTTGGCACAGGATAGGACAGGTTTCACGTCTGTTATTCATAGGGTCACTATGAGTCATTCTCAATTTGACAGCACCATGAGTCACAGTCAACTTCATGGAGATGAGTTTAGGGTTTTTCTGCTTGTTTATGGGGATGAGGTCTAGTGTGCAAGCTCAGTGTAAGTATCTGATCTGGTGACTCCAGCACAGAACTGGGAGGAGGCCGACTAGCCTCTCAGTATTCCACCTCTCTTTTTAGCACTCCTGCCTCCCCAGAAGTTCTCTTGGAGCCCACAACCCAAATCCATCTGGAATTCCCCATTTCATATTCTGCTTCTCTAAAGAATGTCCATTGTTTGGGTTTTTATTCTCTTCTGCTTTATATAAGAATTTATTGTGCCTCATTTCTCTGGGAGAATTTCGGTGCTTTTCAAGGTTATTTACAAACAAATGTGTGCTAATGAGCGATATTGAAGGCAGTAGAAATCTATGGGAAACCATGCTTTCTACAGGAAGGACATTGTAATTCTGTCAATTTGAAGATGCAGGCTTGGGATAGCCAGAAGGGTGGCTATTTCTGAGCTGGTTGGCATTGGAGTACTTCTGAAATCATAATGGCTGGAAGGCTATCTGAGCTATCTGAGTTGAATGAATGCTATATAGTTAATATATATTTTCTTCACTTTTAGATTTCCAAATCAAGAAGTGGGCTGGCTAGAGCAGCCAGAGTACCTTTAAATGCTAGCCATCAAGCTGTCTGGAGGTGAGAAAGGCTTCCTTTCTTCTAGAAGGCTTGTCCTTAAGTTCGGCTTTCAAAGGAGCTGATGAGTCTTTTCCCTAGCTGGGAACTTTAACATTCCATGGCTCTCATACACCCCAATTGGCCCAGTATGCCCAGGGCAGCACATTTATCACTTCCCTTCATCTGTAAACTACTGGCACTCCACGCACACACTGCGTATTCTCCCTCTAAAAAGGCCACTTTCCCCCCCATTTGTTTTCTAGAAGAATGTAAATCCACGTGGTAAAGAGAGTCCCTGTAGGGCCATGCTTCTCTTCATGAGATTATGGGTGAATCATATGCCTATCTCTTGCTGACCAGGGCCCTATGAATTTTTTCTTTCCTCCAATAAAGCCTATCCCCTAATTTTTGATATGTAACATCCTGAGATTTGATTCAACACCTTTGTAAAACATATAATAGCACTGAAGGTGCCTACCAGGTAAGGGTCAACAGCCTTACAAGTAGAGTGTAGGATGACTTGATATCAGGGCCTAACCTAGCTACCTATGCAGCTAGTCTTCCATGGAGATGATAGTCTGAAAGACTATCTTCCATGCTAACCTGGATTGAGTCTAGGATGTTGAGCTTCTCATTCTAAAGCTTGATCCCATCAATGTGGAATACTACAATGGGTTCTGTTCATATAGCTTATATGACAGAAAGCTGGTGGTTTTGTTTGTTTCTTTGGTGGTTTTCAGTTTTGATTTACTAAGACAGGAACAGCCTTCAGATCTGAAAAAGTGAGAGGAGACATGAAGGAACTTCCTCTAGTCTGAGGTTACAATGTGATTATAGGGGAAAGGTTCTAAATGGAGTATAAGGCAAGTTAGAGATATACCAGCTGCCATCTAATTGGCCTAAGGCTCACCCTGGAAATTGGAGGGAGATTCAAGCACTGGAACAGAAAACCAATCCTGGGGGACACTGACTTCTGAGCAATGATTGGAACATGGTTTGGAGGGTGAGAGATGGTCTTCAACTTCTGATTAGAGAGGTCTCACTAGTCTAGCAACACTATGGAAATGGTGGGTCATCCCCAATGCTAGGGCTAGATGTTCAGACCAGTGTAGTTTAGCTGATAGGACAGGAATAGCACTCCTAGATGGCTTGAATGTGTCTAGTTTCCTCTCTTTGAGGGGATTGTAGTTAGGATTGTCTCTTGGAAAAGGGAAAGAGTCCTTGGAGTGATCCCAGTAAGAGGATTTTTAAAAAAAAATTTTTTAGAGGAAATATATCCTGCAGGTACAACAAAGGTGAGGAGCTCAGGTTGTCTTCTTTATATAGATCCATTCTAGGAATTGACTTTACTTGGCATAAAAGCAGAACTTGCTAGTTGCATGAAAAACATGTCCCTCCACAGAGACATTTAGAGCAGACGAATTGCACTGAAAGCTAGCCTTTTGGATCTTGGGCATTAACCTTGGGTAAGGCTGTATAGTAAAGTGGAGTGTCAGCAAAAATGGGAAAGTATTGGATAAGGTTGAAATCTTATTGAACGAGATAGCAATAGCTTAACTGTGATTCAAATATACCAGTGATTATGAAGAGACAACATTTCCTTCTGTTACACATAAAATCTCTGTAACTTGAGGTTGGCATGATGATAGCTAACACCAACAGTGGTGGAGGAGGTTACACAAAACTTTTCAATTCATGGCAGAAACGGCAAGAGCAGTACACCGCCAGCCCCAGAGAAGGCCCACATCTCTACGCAGAGCAGAAGGGAAACCACTGGTGCCAGAAGAAATGACCTGTTCAGCACTGTCATTACAATTAGCTAATAAATTAATTAGTCTGTAGCTAAATACAGATTGGTTACTAAAAGGAGGAGGTTAAAAATCTCCCAAACATTTAATCTGCTGAATCACTCCATAATTTCCCGAATTAACTGTTCCTTTTCCTACTGTTCAGTTCTCTCACTCCTCTTTATGTCTTTTCAGTTCTGTGGTTCACTGGAAAGTCTCATGGAAACTCAAAACCTGTCAAAAACTTGGCTCATGTGCATGTGGGTGATGCAGGCTATTGTTACAGAGACTAGTGAGAGACGGGCCAGGGTCTTGAAGACTGTGACTTCCAGCACAGTTGAATGCTGTATTACAGAAGAAGAAGCATTCGAAGAAAGTAAAAACTGACCTTCCGTTGAGCATATATAGCCCTCTAGTACAGTAGAGTTTATACCTTACCTTAATCCTATCTATTTAATACAATAAATACAAGTGGATAAAAGTGGACAGAGACCTGAGCCATCATACCTACAGGACTGATTGTGGGGAGGGCGAAGAGAGATGCTGCTGGGGTGAGGCCAGGGAACAGAGTGAGATGCTGACAGAGTGGAGGGACAGTATCATGACACATGTGCTATAGGAACAACACCAAGTCCGTTAGCTGTGTAATGGGGAATGGTCTTTCATTTGCTCTTTTGTGTAAAATGCTTGTCTTTCAGATATTGCTCTAAAGCTGAGTATCCAAATTAATACAGACCAGGAAGAAGGATTGGCCATTAACTTCTAAAATAATGGACTTTCGAAACCCTGTGTACAATAGAGCACACTTAGATTAAACTAGCAGATACAGCACCAGAAACTGAGCTCTCATATTGGGAAACATAAAGGAGGAGGAAGTTATAAGTAGACATTAGTGATTGGTACATAGAATGTGAGAAGTATAAACGTAGGAAAATTAGACATAGTTAAGGAAGAAATGTATAAGTATTGACACACTAGACATTAGCAAAATGATGGATTGGAATGGGACATTTTGAATCAGGTAATCATATGACCTTCCATGATGGAAATGAAAAGGTAAGGAAAACATAGGGTCACATAGATAGACAAAAACATCATTTCTAGATATGTTTTGAAATACAATGTTGTAAGAAAAAGGATAATATCTATACACATACAAGGAAGATCTGTCAATATCCTATCATTCAAATATATTCACCAACAACCAGAGAGGAGGAAATAGATGATTCCTACCAACTTTTGCAGTCAGAATTTGCTAGAAGATGCAACCAAGATGCATTAATAATAGTGGATGAGTAGAATACAAAAGTTTGGAACAGGGGAGAAGAATCAGTAGTTGGAAAATGTGGATTTGGTGACAGAAATGAGGCTCAATAGAATGATAGAATTTTGTACAATCAATGATCTATTCATTGCAAATAACTTTTTTAAAAAAACACAAACAGCAACCATGTACCGGGTCTTTACCTGATGGTCTACACAGGAATCAGATTGATTACATCTACAGAAAGAATCATTAGGGAAGCTCAATATCAGCTACGAAAACTAGGGCAGGTGCTGATGCAGAACAGACCATCAACTACAAATACACAAGTTTAAGTTGAAGCTAAAAACAAGTGAAAACAAATTTACAAGAACCAAAATTTGGCCTTGAGTCTATCTCACTTGAATTTAAAAACCTTTTCAGGGATATATTTAAGGCCTTGAACACTAATGAATGAAGACTAGATGAACTGTGGGAGGATATCAAGAATATCATTCATGAAGAATGCAAAAAGTCATTCCAAAGGCAGAGGAGGAAGAAACACTGAGATGGATGTTGGAAGAGACCCTGATTATTGCACCAGAAGGCTGAGAAGCAAAAGCAAAGGCAAGAAAGCAAAAAGTTAAGGACGTGAAAAGGCCACTTGGGAAGACAAAGCAAAGTATTATAATGAAATGTGCAAAGAGCTGGAGTTGGAAAGTCAAAAGGGATGAACTTGCTTGGCATTTCTTAAGCTGAAGGAACCAAAGAACAAATCCAAGCACTGAATTGCAGTACTTCAAGGATGTTGTGGGAAGAATACTGAATGATCCAGGAAGCTTTCAAAGAAGATTGAAGGAATACACAGAGTCACTACACCAAAAAGAATTGACTAACACAAAAGAAAACAACATATAATCAAGATGCAATAGCAATGAAGGAAGAAATTCAAGCTGCTCTAAACTAATTAATTGGCAAAAAAACAAGATGACCCGAAGAATTGATGGAATACTAATTGACATATTTCAACAAAAAGATGCTGCCTTGGTGTGTGCACCACCTTGTGTAAAGAAACTGGAGGACAACTATCTGGCCATCTGATTGAAAGAGATCAATATTTATTCTCATTTTTTTAAAAAGGATGATCCATCTGGCGCTGGCAGAAAATCGCCTGTGACTTCATCCATAGCCACTGGTGAGAGTCAGCGCCCAGGGCCATCAGGGGCTTTAAGCTCGTTGCCCACTGCTGTGGTGTGGACAGCTGAAACCCAAGCCCCGACAGGCACCTGGTGGTGGTGGGGGGGGGTAAACTCAGACTCTACTTCATGCTCTGCTGGAGAAGGAGGGGCAGTCTCCTGTACCAGTCAGATCCAATTTGAC
>NW_006399896.1:870300-879590 GCF_000299155.1 Elephantulus edwardii
CAACTGCATCCTGGCCCATCCTCACCCTTCTGCCCCCAACCCTCACCTCCTTGTACCCCCAAATATGTTTTTCCCAATAAAAAATATTAAAATAAATGAATAAATGAATAAATAAAAAAGGATGATCCAGCAGAATGTGGAAATTATCAAACAATGTCACTAATATCACACACAAGCAAAATACTGCTGAAGATCATCCAAAAACAACTGAAACAGTATATTGAGAGAGAACTGCCAGAAGTTAAGCTATAGTTAGAAGAGGTGTGGCACAAGGGACATCACAACCACTGTCAGATGAGTCTATTCTGAAAACAGAGAGTACCAGGAGAATGCCTATTAGTGTTTCATTTACCATGCAAAGATTTTGACTGTGTGGGTCACAACAAATTGTAGCTAATATTAAGAAGAAGGAAAATCTCAGAACACCTAATTGTGCTCATGCAAAACCTGTGCTTGGACCAAGAAGCAGTCTTCAGAACAAAGAAAAAGAAACACTGCATGGTTCAAAATCAAGAAAGGAGTGCATCAGTGACGTGTCTCGTGTCCATACCTTTTCAATATATTTGGAGAACAGATCATTTGGGAAACTGAACTGTATGAGGAGGAAGGTGACATCAGGATAGGAGGAATACTCACCAACAACCTATGTTATGCAGCTGACACAAACTCACTTGCTGAAACTGAGGAGAAACTGTCAAGGACTACATTGTCGATACAGATTGAAGCTCAGCATCAAGAAGACAGAGACTCTCCACTGGGCCAACTGGTAGCATCATGGTAGATTAAGAAGATATAGTTAACAATTTGAGCTTGCTCAGTTTCACAATCAACACTCTTGGCACCAGCAGTCAGGAAATCAATAGATGAATTACATTAGGAAAATCTACTGTCATGGTCTTTTCCAGAGTACTGAAGAACAATGCCAGTCTGGAGACTAAGATTTTTGTGATCCAGGCCCTGGTCTTCATAATTACTTGTTACACATCAGAGAGTTGAACAATGACTAAGGATGACAGGAAAGGAATTGAAACCTTTGAACTGTGGTGCTGGAAAAGAGTACTGAATATACCGTGGGCTGCCAAGAGAACAAAACAAACTGTCCTCTAGAGGGTGAAACTCAAGTTGCTCCATGAGCATCAAGTGGCCCACCCCGATGAGTTGCCATGAAATATATACCAATGAATGATGACCCCAGTGTTGCAGAGTAGAACTGGATTTTCAAGGCGGAGATATTTTGGTAGCTGATCTCTAGGTGTTTCTTTCAAGGCATCTCTAGAAGCATCTGAACTACTGATCTTTAATAGTTGATCTTTAGTTAGCAGTTGAGCTCTTAACAATTTGCACCACCCAGAGACTTCTAGGGTTCAAAGTAAATGGTTTGTTATTCTTTTTCTTCTAGTCTCAGATCTGTCTGCTCACCTTCTTGGTAAAGCATCTGCATCAGTGAAATGGACAGGGTGACTCCAACAGGACAATCACAATCTAACCCCTAGATCTTGTTCTGTCCTTTATTTACTCTCTTCTTCACTGATTACGTCTAAGCTGCCTCCAAATCCAGTTTTGAGAGATAATAATATGTGAAAAGTATTACCAACCCTCAGCTAAGACTGTGTGAAATAAAGACCAAATCTGCATACATATTATCAAATATTTGGAGGAGATAAAAGGACCAGATAAATTTCTTTACCTTTGTTTACTCACCTCCAGTCTGGGAATTACAACTCTGTCTGTACAGAGGAGAAGCACAGCCTCCCCTGAGACGTAACTAAAGAGCTCATGATTCAGGGTTTCAATTGATTTAGTCGAGAATCAATTGCTCTAAAGTTGTGTTTTGTGTTATTGCCAGTTGGATCGCAGTGAGTTGCATTTAATTTTTCCTGTTATGAATGTGACTATTATTATCACTGTAGCTTCAGAAAGGATGAGTAGGAGACATAACAGGAAAGTGTGGGACAGCGCAGAGAGCAAATGATAACCACTCACTTTAAAAAAATAGTTTTAAAAAAAGGAATCTAAAATCCACTCAAGTCCCACCATTCTAACCATTTAAAAGTGTACAGTTCTGAGTCATTTAGTACTGTGATTTTGAAGTCATGTGTCAATTGGCTAGGCCTGATTCTCACTGGTATAGTAGATATTATGTAGTCATTCTTCACAATTTTTTATCTGATGTCAACAAGAGGTTGAAAGAAGGGTTTCCTGGATATTTGATCTCAACAAATGTTCTAGCAAAGTTTCTTCTCTCTGTATCTTGCATCAGATTCATCATCCTCTGACTGCTGAGTCACCTGACCTGCTACCTGACCTGCAGATTTTAGATTTATCAGTATCTAAAACCAGTTAAGTCAGGAGAAACCTCCAGCCTGACACTTGACCCAAGTTTTGGAACTTGCCAGCCTCTACAACTGCTTTTCCAGGGATAACAGATGGAGAATAGATGTCTTTGACTTATAGTGTTGGAGAAAGTGTTGACTATCCCATGGATTGCCAAAAGACAATGTGGTGCAGTGGGAGAGCTACTTGAAAGCAAAAATGGTGAAACTTTGTTGCACATACTTTGGGCATGTGTTAAGAGAGGTCAGTCCTTAGAAAAGGACATCATGCTGAAAAAGGTGGAGGGTCAGCGAAAGAAGAAAAGACTCTTAACAGGATGGATTGACATAGAGACTGTAAAGGTGGGTTTGAATACATCACAGATGGTCAGGGTGGCACAAAATAGGGTAGGGCTCAGATCCATAGTTAACAGAATCTCTGTGAGTTGTAGTTGACTTGATGGCACTTAATAACAACTGGTGGGGTAGTCCATAGAGTGTTGGGGTGCTAACCCAAGAGGGTGCCTCTCTGGCAGTTTGAATCCACCAACAGTTTCAATGGAGAAAGACAGGCAATCTCCTCTCATGTAACTTATAACTTTAGAAACTCAATGGACGGTCAGCTTTGAGGTGGTTCTGATTTAACAGCACTGAGATAACTGTATTTTATTACTTGCTGAAACTGAGGAGGACCTGAAGCATTATTTTCTGCAGAAGGTCAAAGACAACAGCCTTCTATATGGATTGAAGCTCAACAGCAAGAAAACAAAGATTGTCACCACTGGGCTAATACGGAGCATCAAGATAGATGGAGAAGAGATTGAGATTGTTAACAATTTCTGCTCGCTCAAGTCCACAATCAACACTCAGCACCAGTAGTTAGGAAATCAAAAGACCTTGCACTGGGAAAAGTTTCTGTCAGGGACCTCTCAGTCTAGAGGCACCTAATCCAGATCATGGTCTTTTCAATTACTTGCTCTGCATCAGAGAGCTGGAGAATGTAGAAAGATGACAGTAGAAGAATTATACCTTTGCGTTGTGCTGGAGAAAAGTATTAACATACCAAGGACTGCCACCAGAACTAACAGGTCTATTCTTAAGAGGGTGAAACCAAGTCCCTCCTTGGAGGAAGGATTTTGAAGCTCCATTGCACATACTTTGGTATGTGGTTAGGAAGGACCAGACCTCAGAGAAGGACACCATGCTTGGACGGGTGAAAGGACAGAGCAGTAGAGGAAGGCCCTGGATGAGTTGGATTGATTTAGGAACTGGGATAATGGGATTATGTGTGTCTGAGTTAAACAGATTGTCTCAGGATAGGGCAGAATTCAGAGTTTTTGTGCATAAGATCACTATGAGTCATTGACTCAACAGCTAATAACAAATTCAAGCCATGGGTGGCAATATTTAGGGATAGTTTGGGTAGAATATTGAATGATCCAGGATGTATAAAAAGAAGATGGAAGGAGTACACAGAATCACTGTATCAGAAGAAATTGGCTGACAAAGAGGAATTTAATGAAATAACATATGAGCAAGAACCTATGGTGATGAAGGAGGAAGTTCAAGTTGCTATGAAGGAATTGGCAAAAAACAAGGCTCCAGGAGTTGACTCCATACCAATTGATTTATTTCAACAAACAGACTCTGCCCTGGATGTGCTCACTAAGTTGTGCCAGGAAATCTGGAGGATAGTCAGCTGGACAAATGACTGGAAGGGATCGATATTTGTTCCCATTCCAAAGAAAGGTGACCCAGCAGAGTGTGGAAATTATTGAACAATATCATTGATATCACATGCAAATAAGATTCTGCTGAAAATTATCCGAAAACACTTGGAACAATATGTCAACAGAGAACTGCCAGATGTGCAGGCTGGATTTAGAAGAGGTCGTGGTACTAGGGATATTACAGCTAATGTAAGATGGATCTTGGCAGAAAGCAGAGAATACCAGAAGAATGTCTATCTGTGCTTCATTGACTATGCAAAGGCATTTGACTGTGTGGATCACAACAAGCTGTGGCTGACTCTGAGAAGAATGGGAATCCCAGAACATTTGATTGTGCTAATGCAAAACCTATACATGGACCAAGAGGCAGTAGTCAGAACAGAGCAGGGAAACAATGGATGGTTCAAAATCAAGAAAGGGGTCAGTCAGGGATGTATTTTGTCTCCATACCTTTTCAATGTGTATGCAGAACAGGTCATCCGAGATGCTGGGCTGTACGAGGATGAATGTGGCATCAGGATTGGTGAAAGAATCGTCAACAACCTGCGTTATGCAGATGACACAACCCTGCTTGCTGAGACTGAGGAGGACCTGAAGCGCTTGCTGCAGAAGGTCAAGGACTGCAGTTTTCAATATGGATTGAAGCTCAGTATCAAGAAACCAAAGATTCTCACCACTGGGCCAATTGGCAGCTTCAGTATGGATGGTGAAGAGATTGGGATAGTTAACAGTTTTAGTTTGCTTGGCTCCACAGTCTACACTCTTGGTAACAGCAGCCGGGAAATCGGGAGATGAATTGCATTGGGAAAGTCAGCTGTGAGGGACCTCTTAAGAGTACTGAAGTGCAAGGACGTCAGGCTGGAGACCAAGGTGCGCCTGATCCAGGCTATAGTCTTTGCAATTACGTGCTATGCATTGGCGAGTTGGACAGTGAATAGGGATGATAGAAAGAGAATTGGCGCCTTCGAGTTGTGGTGCTGGAGAAGACTGTTGAATATACCATGGACTGCTAGGAGAACAAACAGGTTTGTCCTGGAGAGGGTGAAGCCAGAATGTTCCCCGGAGTCAAGGATTCTGAAGCTTCTTCCGACATACTTAGGGCATGTTGGAAGGAGGGACTAGTCCTTGGAGAGGGACATCATGTTTGGGAATGTGGAGGGACAGTGCAGGAGAGGAAGACCCTCGATGAGATGGATCGATTCTGTGAGTGGAGTGGTGGGAATGAATGTGTTTGAGACAGCGAGTTTGGCACAGGATAGAACTGTGTTTAGGGCTCTTGTACATAGGGTCGCTATGAGTCGCAAACGACTCGATGGCACATCACAACAACATGCTGCAATTCAATACATGTGAGGAACAATTTGACACAGTGAATGCAGGAGCAAGTTTAAGCACATCAGCGACTGAAAGGATAGTGCAAGAAATGGGCAATATTCTTCTGTACACAGGGTCACTATGAACTAGAGCTAAATCAAAGACTACTAATAATCTGAGTTTATACACGCTCTTCATTGATTTTACTCCTTTAGAGAACCTCACCTTACTTCATTATTTCAAATGTTATACAATCATCTATACTATTGATCTCCCCAGCATTTTTTATCTTCCCCAAAGAAAATCCTGTACACAGTTAAGTTGTTACTCCTCTCTTCCTCCAGTCTCTGTCAGCCAGGGAACTGCACTGCTTTCTGTCTCTATGGATTTGTCTGTTGTAGACATTTCATACAAACAGACAACAGAATATGTAATCATTGCATTTTCTTCACTTAGCATTATGCTTTCATGACTCAGGCACATATTTTAAGTCATTTTTTATTTGAAGAAGAATTCAAAGGGTGAAGTTGTAGCCCCCTTAACCTGGTTGACTACCTCCTTCCACCTGGTCCATGGGTGAAAGACCTTCTGTTGCAAACCTCTGACAGGATGCTTTGCTCAACTTCCAAGGAAATCAACAAAGGGGACTCAAGGCGGGGCGGGGGGGGTTGGGGGTGTGGGAGAGGGGCAGAAGTCCCTATATCTCAGATGAATAGTTCTTCCCACATGAGTACCTTGAGCCCTGGTGTCATAGTGTGTCATGTGCTGAGTTGCTAACTGAAAAGTCGGAAGTTCAAATCCATCAGGCATTTGGAGACAGAAAGTTGGGTAATTTCCCCTAAAAGATTTACAGCCTCATAAACCTGATGGAAGATCACTATGAGTCAAGATAAACTTCATGTCATTGGGTTTGGGCACTGAGTACATGGCTACCAGCTCAATTTGGTCTTTAAAAGCATTTTAAACTATATTTTGAATTTCAATCATAAAGAGCATTTAACTGGAAAGGTCTTTAATAAGAACTGACTTAATATGCCAGTTGTTGATCTGTTACCACTCATAGCAACCTGATGTACTTCAGTATAGGGTTTTCAACAGCTGGCTTTTTAGGAGACCATTGGGTCTTTTTTTAAAGTATTTTAGGGGACACTTTAACTTTGAATCATATAATTACGAGCCAAGTGTGTTGATCACCTCCTTAATTTGTTTTAGTCTCTAATACTCCTGGTAAATACAGACCAAAACATGGCAATGTAGAAATAAAGGTTATAAACTAAAACTATCAGCTGATTAGAGAGGAAAATGGAGGCTTCTATTAACATCTGGGTAGAATCTTAATGACTTCACCTCTTGCAAAACAAGTACTCAGTCTTTAGAGAAAGTGCCATGAGAATATTTGCTTAACCTTGTAAATTACTACCTAACTTGAGAGGGACTGGAGAGTATTATGCTAAGTGAACTAACTCAGTCCCATAAGGACAAATGCTGTATAAAACCATTATTGTAGAGTGAATATGTGGATCAAAGGTGGGGGGGGAGGGTGGAAATATAGGAATTGGGATGGCGGGAGGGTGTTAATCATAGGTTTGCACAATTCGATGGGTGGGTGGGGTGAAGAAAATTAGAAGCATCTTTTGTGAAAAACAATGTATTCAAACTTTGTAAATAAATCAGAGTAATATATAAAAAAGAAAATTTGCTTAACCATTTCCTGCCAGCTCTATGCCTCATGGTCACTTATCAGGTCCCTGTTTTTCCTTCCATTTCCCCCCACCCTGTCATAAATTCTTTTTAGGGAGTGATCGATGCATGATTCATTTTTTAGTAAACCAAACCCCTGATAGTTCAAAGGCTCTCAGCTGTTTAATAATAATAGCATATCAGACACCTCCTTATGCTGTTGAATTAGAATAATTAATGTTCGATACAGTAGCAAAACAACCTGAAAAGTTTCGTAGTTTAACACCTTATGACTCAAAACAAGTCTCACAGTTCTCCTCCAAGTGATGACTCAGGGATTCAGGCTTCTCTGCTTTTATGGTTTATTGTCTGTGGCCCCATTGGAGTCCTTTCTAAATTGCCTGCTCTGAGCTAAGCATCAGGCAAAAAGATACTGAGCAGAGGATAACAGAATGCTTTTAGGTCTCAAATCTGGAAATAACCTACATCAGTTGGATTTGTGTTTTTGGTCCTAACAAGAGAGCTAAGAGATGCAGAGTTGCGCACTCAGGCAGACGAAACTATGCCACTGAACATCTAGTCAGTCTGTACCACAAACATTCCTTCCCTTCTAGTTCACTTGAGAAGTGCTGAACGAAGGAAGGTTGCCTCTTGTTGGTTCCCAGGTCATTCATACTTTAATTGTGCCTTTGCTTTCCTGATTCCAGACTAGTGAACTCACCTGTGCCATTTGGTGACATTCAACTTCTTGCTGGCCATTTCCTGCAGTTCTAGAACATTCTACTTCCATTTGGTCAATGCTGCTGTTATAAAGTTGACCTCTGAATGAGGAAAGACAACCTCCATTTAGCACTTCATACAGATTCCTTCTTTACTTACAACTAAGTCAAGACCAGATTGTATTATCACAGAAGGAAATTACAATGCATAGATATGTAAAACCAGCATTCAAATTGCATGTTATCAGAGTCCCTTGGTGAATTCTGCACAAGGCCTTGCCTGCCTTGCTATGATGGAGGACAGTTTTCTATTTCCTGCCCTGAAGGAAAGACTTCTAACGACTCTTTCTTTAACAACTCTCCTCTAACAAGTTCTTGGCTGAACCAAGGTCCTCATATCCCCATCCTGCTTCCTGAGCCTTTTTATTTCTGGCCCTGGATCTGCCAATTTCAGTATGACACAATATAGGAAGCTCAATTTCCTTCGGGATGGAGGGTGGGAGAGAAGTAACTCCCTGCCCACAGAAGGTGGCCTCTGTCTTCAGAAGCATAATCCTTTCAGAATATTAGTTTTCTCAGTTTTGGATTAAAACAGCCCACATAAGGTACACAGCAACCTGAGAAAGCAGTTTGTTTTCTGCTTTCTCTTTCCTCTAGGTAATGCCCAGACTTGCATGCTCCTGCTGCCATTTTTGTAGTTTCAACAGCTTGTGACCTGTTCCTGTGACCAACTGCATGTCCCAGGAACAAAAACAATTATTTTTGTGAATGATGTGTCTAAGTTCATATTTAATAGGTGACTTAGTGGTAAGGAGTTGTGTTGTGAACTGAAAAGCAGGTGGTTCAAATCCACCAGCTGCTCTGTGGGAGAAGGATAAGCAATCTCCTCCTGTTGGATTTACTGCCTCTGAAAATGTGCTGGAGGGTTGGCTATGAGCCTGTTCTGACTCAACAGCACATGACAGCCACAACTCACAACAAAGGTAAATTTTTCAGGACCACACAGGTCAATCAAATTTACAATCCTGTACATCCATAGACACTTGCTGCCCAGCTAAAGGGTCCATCACACTCCCCGCCCATCTTCTCAGGTAACACTGAAGATGCCAAAACTGTGTGGCATTTGTTCCAGCCTGAGGGCCACAGGTCCTTGGGCCAAGAAAAACCTATCTACACACCAGTTGTACAGGGTGCATCACCTTTGCTCTGGAAACATCACGACCAAACTTCAGAGACATTGGTCCCAACATAAGGAACTACCAGCAGCTGATGTGTTTGGAATCACAGAAGCCAAGGAAGCTTCATATATAAGCTATTAGACCAAGGGCTGGTCAATGGGAGATATATGTGAAGGGAGTGGGTATAAGTGGATGGGTATCCTGGAGGATGGTGGAGCAGGGAAATATAGGGGTAAAGACATGTGTGCCAAAGGCAGGGACAACACTGACACTAACGGTTAACTCCACAATAAGGGATATACCTTTAACTTGCTGGTCTGTCTGATACTTCTCTAAATCTGAACATTCACATTAAGA
>NW_006399896.1:882555-905834 GCF_000299155.1 Elephantulus edwardii
ACAACAACAAAAACAACAACACATCCATAGAATAATCCCAAAAGGATTATTTTATTTTTTTAGTCTATGACTCTTTTGGTAATAAAGAACAAGATCCCATGTAAACCAACTTAAGCAAAAGGTAGATGTCAGGGAATTTATTATAGGGCAGCAAGACCTAAGAGCAGATGATAAAGCGATATCAGAAGAGATTGAAGCTATCAGCAGCATCTAAATGCTCATTGTTTATTTGATAATTTTTCTCCTCTCTCCATAGTCTGACTACAAAAAATGTGTAAAGACAAAGTGTACAATTATGTCTTATTCTTGTGCTGGTAGCAATTAGCAACCTGACAATGTCTTTTATATTGTTACAGGGTTGAACAATTTTCAGCAGAGCTTCTAATCTAAGAAAAAGGACGATGTAGCAATCCACTTCCCAAAATCAACCAGTGAGAATCCTGTGGACTCCAATGGTTTATACGCCACACTGATCATAGGAATGGTGCTTTACTACCTTACTACCTGTGGATGAAGTCACTCAGAATCAGGGACTGACTTGCTGCTAGCTAAAAACAATAACAATTTAGAATTCTAAATCCTGAATACAAATTGGATCATCTTAGATAGCTACCTTTTATCTTTCAAACCATTACCAAAGAGAAAGGGTTATGTGGTATAAACATAAGAAAACATCAGTTTCTATCCATTTCTACCTTGTAGATTTGGGTGACAATTTCCATAACAATTATTTCAGAGTAAATTAATAATTTGTCTTACTGTAATTTTATCTTCTGTGTCCTATGTTGTTGTTGTTATGTGCCATCAAGTCACCTACTCTATGTACAGAAGCTCTGAAACCTTCCTTGTTCTGAGCCAGTCTTATACATTCCTACATACCTAACTCTGTTTCCCCAGTTACGGTATCAATCCATCTCATCTGGGGTCTTAATCTCCTGTGCAATCCCTCCAGCTTCTGAGCATGATGTCCTTCTCCAAGGACAAGTCCTTCTTGGACACATGCCCAATGTCAGTGAGACAGAGCTTCAGAATCCAAGCCTCCAAAGAGAAACTTGTATTCACCCTCTCCAAGACAGATGTATTTGTTTTCTTGGCTTTTTTGTTTTCTTGTGCTTATGCAAAACCTATACTTAGATCAAGAAGCAGTCCTCTGAACAGAGGAAGGAAACACTGAATGGTTCAAAATAAGTAGTGTGTCCTATCTCCATACCTTTTCAATCCATATACAGAATAGATAATTCAGGAAGCTGGACTTTATGGGGAGGAATGTGGCATCAGGATTGGAGCAAGACTCATCAACAACCTACATTATGCAGATGACACAATCTTGCTTGCTGAAACTGAAGACAACCTGAAGCACTTGCTGTAGAAGGTGAAGGACTGTAGTCTTCAATATAGATTGAAGCTCAATATCAAGAGGACAAAGATTCTTACCATTAAGGCAATTGGCAGCACCATGATGACTGGAGAAGAGATTGTGGTTGATAACAGTTATAGCTTGCTCGGCTCAACACTCAGCACTCTTGGTACCAGCAGTCAGGAAATCAAAAGACAAATTGCATTGGGAAAATCTGTTGTCAGGTATGTTTCCAGCGTACTGAAAAGCAATGATGTGTACCTGATCCAGGCTGTTGTTCGTTGCCATTACTTGCTATACATCAGAGAGCTGGAGAATGACTAAAAATGACGAAGAAAATCAATGCTTTCAAGTTGTGGTGCTGAAGAAGAGTCTTGAACATACCATGGTTTGGCAAGAAAACAAATAAGTCTGTCTTGGAAAGAGTGAAACCAAGTTCCTCTCTCTATTGCCGATAGCATAGACAATTGCTCTAAAGTTTGAAATTAAGTTTTTATTTTTCAATCTGACCCACTTAGTTAACATTTGCAAGGTACCAGTTTCAGTTTTTAGTCAAATAATCATTTCTTCCCCTCCTTATAACAATCTTTGTAGGCAGAAAACTTTTTTTTCCAAAAGAATGCAAGTAAGAGCTAAGTCCTGAGATGGAAGCAGTAGATGACTAACATTCTCCCTTCCTTCACATCAATCTCCAACTGAATTTGATGTTGTCCCTGTTTTATTGAAATCCACCACAAACTCAAGCTAATACTTTGTACAAAGTAAGCCTCAATTAAAACTCTTTGTGTGAATGATTCTCCAGTCCATTTGAAAAGGACTCTGTTTCATTTATGGAACTCTGGTGACTTAGTGGTAAGGAATTGTGCTGCCAACTGAAGAGCATGCCAGTCAAATTCACCAGCTGCTTCCCAGAAGAAAGATGGGCAGTATCTTTCCGTGTGACTTACTAACTCTGAAAAATTGCTGGAGAGTCAACAGTACATAACAGCAACTACAGTCTCAATTGCTGATTTCAAGAACTGCCAGTTAGTTGACTGTGTGTGTGACATCTCAAGAATTTCTTCTTCTGTATTGTGAACTCATAGAACTCAGCTTTATAGTCCTTGGAAATATTTGGCAGAAAGTTTCAGAAACCTCTTTCACTCTCTTGTCAGGCAGGGGTATGTCTCACCTTCTTTATGCTATGATGATAGCTGGTTACCTTATTGATAAATAATTGATCAAATTGAATGTTAGTCATCATATTCACCTTTGTCTACTTAACTAAGGTATGAACTACTTAAGGTCTGGAGTTCTTTTTCTTTGTGCCTGAAACATATTAAATGTCCAAAGAAATGTGAAAACTAGAATTGATTAATTACTTTATATTACTTTATTGCTGTTTCCTGTGTTAAACCAGCTTTACAGTAAAAATGGAATAATTTTAACAATCACCAATCAGGTTTTCTCTGGAAAAGTCTTCTTTCTATTACATGTTCTTCAAATTTCAACTAGATATTTGTGATATAGTCTGGGGGCAAATGTTGCAAATTTTTATTGTGTATTTATTACTCAAATATATTTTTAGGAGTAGGCTAAAGTGAAAAAATTATATCAACCTCTTGGAATGCAGTGATGTTGAAAATGATGATGATAATGGTGATGATGAAGATGATTCCTGTGTTAGAGATGTTCTTCAAATAGCACCTCTCTTTCTTAAGTTCTAAAGCAATTTAGAAATATGTCAAAGAGTTAGCATAGACAGTTAATGTAATATTTAAACAAAGAAAACGGAGTTTTGGTTTTTGTTTTTTAAAAATTTTGTTATTTTTTTGTGTTTACCATCAAATTGGATCTGACTGGTACAGGAGGAGATTGCCCCTCCTTCTTCAGAACAGCATCTGGTGGATTCAAATTGTGTACTTCTGGGATTGCAGTGCAGCTTCTTGTGACTAGGTCATCAGAGCTCGCCTGAAGATGGAGTTTTAAGGAGTTTATCTATGATGAAGGGAAAAACATCATCATGTTTATTTATGAAGGAAGTGGGGATCATCTGGGATTGACCTGTGAGGGAAAGATTAAGATAATTAAGCACACACCTACTTGTTCTTTCAAGATAGCTCCTACTGGAAGTGCTTGTGAGGTTTGTTGAGAGCATGCTGAACAATATGAAGAGACGATCAAGATGGCCACAAGTATGCATGATTTGCCCATTTCCTGCTGGACTCCAGCCCTCTTCTATCAGAGTGAGAGAGATCAGGCTCTTCTACTTGGCTGGAAGTGTCTTGAGTTTCAAGTTAGACGGTTGTCTCTGCAAGTCTCAGAAATTCCTCAAGTTTCTTTCCAACCATTCCTTCAGCTTAAGAAATGATGAGCAAGCAGAAGCAACGGAAGGAGCTGAGATGGACCAGGAGCTGAAGCGGACCATGAGAAGAAAGAGAATTGTGGGGAGCAAGCAGGAGAGCTGGAATTTGAGTGAAGTACTTAGTGGAGATCAATGCTGATTGCTGGACCATGTGGGACTCCTGAAGCTCAAGCAGAAGAGAGTGAGACAGCTAAAACTCCAGTGAGGTGGCAGACCAAGTTCTCCAGGGGAAAACGAAAGCTTCCTGGTTTTCTATTCAGGTCCCAGTGCATGCCCCACTGCATGCTTTAATGTGTGTGGCCCCACCCCACAGGTGTCTGTGCTCATGACCAGCCTGCACACATCTTCACATGCACTCATCCTGTGTGTGTTCGTGAGTATGCCTGCCCTGAAATCACTGGTGCACATGCCTGACCTGCATGCATCTCCACGCTCTACCTTGCATCTCCTCATGTCCAGTCCATTAATTGCGTTTAGCCCTGAGCACCTTGGACTGCTTAGCTGCAACAGTTGTCTGACAGAACAGGTTGCTTCCATAGGCCTTTTCTCACCCAAACTGAAGAAAATATTTCCTCTGAGTCAGAAGTTCAGAGAGAAACACAGGCAGGGTAGTTGCCCTACCTTCTTCTGGAACAGTGACTTAAAATCAAGAACCTACGATTGCCTCAGGTGTGAGAAACTACCATAACAATGTTATGTAAGAAACAGGCTACCTAACACCCTATACAAGCCCAAAGCAAGATGTCACCCCCCAAAAGTGACCATATCAATGGATTTCCTGAAGCCAGAAAGTCTGATGGAACTTTCTGACACAGAATTTAATTATTGAATATTTTCAATGGGTAAAACACAAAGCAAAAACCAGGAGGAGCTTAAAAAAACAATCCAAAACAATACAGATAAAACAAACAAAGCATAAGAGGCTCTGGAAAAACAAGAAACCACAATACAAAATATGAGGTCTAATGTTTCAGATGCTGTCAACATAATGGAGGGACACATGAGCAGAGTTGAAGAGATGGAACACAAAACCAGTGAAATAGAGGATAGAATTGTCACTACTGATCTGCAAGTACAAAATGCAGAATCAAAAAGGAAGGGGGAAAAAAAGAAAACCTAAGAATAATGTGTGGAAGGAGGAGTGGCGTCCACTTCCATAATAGCTTGCCTCCGGAAACCCTATGACCCTGGAGAGAGGATGAAAGGCACCCAAGCGTCAAGGACTCTCCTTCATAGGGTCGCTATGAGTCTCCTGCAACTCAACAGCACTTAACAACAACAACAACAAGAATAATGTGGGACACCATCAAAGGAAATAACATGCACCTCATCAAAATCCCAGAACAGGAATAAATGAGAAAAGGCACCGAGAAAGTTCTGGAAGAATTACTAAAAGAAAACCTTCCAGATATAATGTAGAATGCGAGAATATATATTCAAGAAGCTGAGCAAACACCATAGAGAAAAGACACCAATATAAAAATACCAAGGCATATCATAGTCAAATTTGCCAGAACCAAAGATAAGGAGAGAATTCTGAAAGAAGTGAGGGAGAAACAAAGAGTAAACTATAAGAAAGAGCAGGTAAGATTAAATGCTCATTTCTCACCACAAATCATGTGAGCAAGAAGACAGTGGAATGCCTTATTGAATACCCAAAGAACATAACTGTCAACCAAGAATACTGTGCCAAGCAAAATTGTACATCAAATATGAAGGAGAAATCAAGATATTCCCAGGAAAACAGAACCTAAGAGAGTTTGTAAAAACAAGACCAGCATTAGAGGAAACACTGAGAGATGTCCTTCTTACAGAGGTGCCACAGAAAGCAGGATGGACCAAAGTAACTAGCAACACTAAAAAGAGCTCAACAAAATGATAGCAATAAAACCCTGCCTGTCAATGATCATGCTGAATGTGAGTGGTTTGAATGCACCACTAAAGAGAAAAAGAGTGGCAGATTGGATTTTAAAAAAATCCACCACTATGCTCCATATAAGAGACCTGAAAAGTGAAGAGAAAGAAAGAGTAAAATTAAAAGGGCGGAGAAAAAATATATCAAGCAGATGTCAACCAGAAAAAAGCAAGTGTAACGATATTAATCGTTGATAAAATAAATTTCAATGCAAAAAACATCACAAAGTACAAGGAAGATCACTACATAATGATTAAAAGGTCAATAGAATAAGAGGACATAACAAAAATAAATATCTATGCACCAAATGATGGAGCTACAAAATATATAAAACAAACATTAACTAAACTGAGAAATGAAGTAGACAACACCACTATAGTAGTTGGAGACTTCAATACACCACTCTCAAGAAATGATAGAATTACCAGGAAGAAACTCAACAAAGATGCCAAAGAATTAAACCACACAATAAACCAACTCAATCTCACAGAAATTTAGTGGCTAATGCACCCCAAAAAATGCTCAGTAGACCTTCTCTAATGTACATGGAACTTTCTCCAGAATAGATTACAGTTTAGGTCACAAGACAAGCATCAATAAATTTAAAAAACACAGAAATAATACAAAGCATCTTCTCAGACCACAAATGCTACAAAATTAGATATTAATAACAAGAGGAAAAAGGAGAGAAAAAAAACCCCCTATATTTGAAAGCTGAATAATACCTTGCTTGAACTAGAAGAAATAAAAAAAAATGAAATGAAAAAGTTTCTTGAAACAAATGCCAGTGAAAACACAACTTATCAAAACCTCTGAGAAACAGCCAAAGCAGTAGTTAGAGGTCAATTTATAGCAATAAACAACCATATCAAAGGGCAAGAAGAAATTATCATGACTCTCTAACCCAACATGTCCAAAAAATTGAAAAAGAACAGCAAGAAAACCCAATACCCTCCAAAACCCCTTAAATTATAATAATTAAGGCAGAAAGACGTTAAATAGAAAATAGTAAAACAATTGAAACCATCAACAAAACTAGGAGTTGGTTCTTTAAAAAGGTCAATAAAATTGACAAACCACTAGGAAAACTAATAAAGGAAAAGAAAGGAAAACCACGAAAATCCAAATAAAAGATGAAATGGGCAATGTCACAAGAGAACCAACTAAAATAAAATGGCTAACACTGGAATATTATGAAAAAGTATACTCAAATATGAAAATCTAGAGGAAATGGCAGACACAGAAGAATTTAATGAAATAACATATGAGCAAGAGCCTATGGTGATGAAGGAAGAAGTTCAAGCTGCTTTGAAGGAAATAGCAAAAAATAAGGCCCCAGGAATAGATGGCATACCAGTTGATGTATTTCAGCTAATGGATGCTGCCCTGGATGTGCTCACCAACTTGTGTCAAGAAATCTGGAGAACAACCACTTGGCCAACTGACTGGAAGAGATCTATATTTGTTCCCATTCCCAAGAAGGGTGACCCAACAGAGTGTGAAAACTATAGAACGATATCATTGATTTCACATACAGGCAAGATTCTACTGAAGATTATCCAAAAATGACCGGAACAGCTCATCAGCAGAGAACTGCCAGAAGTCCAGGCTGGGTTTAGAAGGGGTCATGGTACTAGAGATATTGTAGCTAATGTTACAGTGACCTTAGCTGAAAGCAGGGAATACCAGAGTAATGTCTATCTGTGTTTCATTGAGTATGCAAAGGCATTTGACTGTGTGGATCATAACAAACTGTGGCTGACTCTGAGAAGAATGGGAATCCCAGAACACTTGATCGTGCTAATGCGAAACCTATACTTGGACCAAGAGGTAGTTGTCAGAACAGAGCAAGGAAACACTGCATGGTTCAAAACTGGGAAGGGTGTACACCAGGGATGCGTCCTATCTCCATACCCTTTCAATCTGTATGCAGAACAGATTATCCGAGAGGCTGGGTTCTATGAGGAGAATTGTGGCATCAGGATTGGTGGAATATCTATTAACAATCTGCATTATGCAGATGACACAACCCTGCTTGCTGAAACTGAGGAGGACCTCATGCACTTGCTGCAGAGGGTCAATGACTGCAGCCTTCAGTATGGATTGAGGCTCAATGTCAAGAAGACAAAGATTCTCACCACTGGACCGATTTTCAGCATTAGGATGGATGGTGAAGAGATTGAGATTTTTTAACCCCTTTAGTCTGCTTGGCTCCATGACCAACACTCTTGGCACCAGTAGCCAGGAAATAAAAAAATGTATTTCCATGGGAAAGTCTGCTGTTAGGGGCCTCTCCAAAGTACTGAAGAGCAATGGTGTCTCTCTGGAGACCAAGGTGTGTCTGATACAGGCCTTTGTATTTTCAATCACTTGTTATGCAGAGTGTTGGACAATGACTAGGAAAGATAGAAGGAGAATTGATGCCTTTGAGCTGTGGTTCTGGAGAAGAGTATTGAGTGTACCATGGACTGCCAAGAAAACAAACAGATTCATCCTGGAGAGGGTCAAACCAGGCTGCTCCTTGGAGGCAAGGATTCTGGGCCTTCATCTGACATACTTTGGACATGTTGTAAGGAGGGACGGTCCTTGGAGAAGGACATCATGCTTGGGAGGGTGGAGGGACAGCGCAGGAGGGGAAGACCCTCTATGAGGTGGATTGATTCAATGACTGGGTTTTCGGAATGGGTGTGTCAGAGGCAGTGCGATTGGCACAGGATAGAGCAGGGCTTATGGCTGTTGTACATAGGGTCACTATGAGTCACAAGTGACTCGACAGCACATAACAACAACAACAGAGGAAATGGACAAATACTTAGAAATTCACAACCTACCTAAACTGACACAAACCAAAATTGAACACCTGAACAGACAAACTACAAAAGAAGAAATTGAACAGGTAATTAAACAACATTCGGTAAAAAAAAAGGTCCTGGACCAGATGGTTTTACAAATGAATTTTATCAAACATTCAGAGAAGAAGTGTCACCAATTCTACATATAGTATTTCAGAAAATAGAAAAAGATGAAATTCTCCCAGACTCATTCTATGAAGCAAACATAGCTTTGATACCAAAGCTAGGTAAAAATAACACCAAAATAGAAAACTATAGGCCAGTATTTCTCATGAACAGAGATACAAAAATCCTGAATAAAATCCTGGCCAATAAAATCCAATGATACATCAAAAAAATAATTCACCGTGACCAAGTGAGATTCCTAGCAGGTATGCAAAGATGGTTCAACATAAAAATAATCAGTGCAATTCTTCATATTAACAAAGCAAAGAACAAGAATGACATGATCCTATCAATTCAAATTGACAAACTCAAATTCAAATTGACAAAAATCCAACACTTTTTCCTGATTAAAACATTCAGCAAAATAGGAATAGAGGGGAATTTCCTCAACATAGTAAAAATATATACACAAACTCTAGAGCCAACATTGTTGTCAATAGAAAGAGAGCAATGGTGGCATTTTCTTTGAGAACAGGAACTAGGCATGGATGCTATCTATCACCTTTCCTTTTCACTACTGTATTGGAAGTCCTAGCAATACCAATAAGACAAGAGAAGGAAATAAGAGATATACAAATTGGCAAAGAGAAGGTAAAATTATCTCTATATGCAGATAATATGATAGTCTATTTTGAAAACTCTAAAGACTCAGCAAGAAAACTACTGGGCATAGTTGACCAATTCAGCATTGTGGCAGGATACAAGATCAACATACAAAACTCAGCTGGATTTCTCTACAGTGAAAAAGAGACTACAGAACTGGAGCTAAGAAAAACAATACCCATCACAATAGCTGATCACAAGATTAAATACTTGGGAGTAAATCTAACTAGAAACACAAACGATCTATTCAAAGAAAATTACAAAACTTTACTACAAGAAACATAAAGAGACCTGGAGAAATATAACAATATACCTTGCTCTTGGATAGGAAGACTCAATATTGTGAAAATGACAATTCTACCAAAGGCAGTCTACATGTTCAATGCAATCCCAAATATCAATTCCATTCTTCAATAAGATGAAAAAGACAATCTCAAATTTCATTTGGAATAGAAAGAGACTCAGAATAAGTAAAGCACTCCTTTAAAAAGAGAAACAAGGTAGGAGGCATCTCACTCCCTGGTATCAAATCCTACTATATTGCCATGGTGGTTAAGACAGCATGATACTGGTATAATGACAGATACATAGATCAATGGAATATAACTGAGAACCAGAAATCAGCCCATTTACCTATGGTCAGCTGATCTTTGACAAGGAGAGGAAATCTGTTAAATAGGGAAATGACAGCCTTTTAACAAGTGGTGTTGGCAAAAGTAAAAAACTATCTGCAGAAAACTCAAGCAAGGCCCACAGTTCACATCATAAATAAAAGTGGATCAAGGTCCTAAGACTGAAATCAGCGACTATAAACTTCATTAGAGAAAAGCTTGGAAGAACTCTAAAAGCTTTAATCCATAACATGAACAGTGTTCCAAGCATCCTGAAAAACCTACAACCAGAAGAGGATAAAGTAGATGAATGGTACCTTCTAAGAATCAAATCCCTATGCACATCCAAAAACTTCTTCAACAGGGTAAAAAAGGAAAGCAACAGACTGGGGGAAAAATATTTGGTAATGACATGTCTGATGAGGGACTTATATTTAGAAATTATAGAATATTCAAGTGCCCCAAGAAGATAAATTTATACAACCCAGTTACAAAATGGGTACAGGATATGAACAGACACTTCACCAAAGAAGACATTCAGATGGTGAATAAACACATGAAGAAATGTTTAAAACCTCTGGCTCTAAGAGAGATATATATAAAAACAACTATGAGATACCATCTCACCTCAGTAAGAATAGCAAAATTCAACAGGGCAGCAAACAACAAATGCTGCGAGGTTGCAGAGAAAGTGGAATCCTTATTCACTTTTGATGGGAGTATAAAATGGTACAACCATTATGGAAAGCAGTATGGCACTTTCTCAAAAAATTGGAAATAGAAATATCATTTGAAAAAAAAAATATCATTTGACACAGCAATTCCCCTACAGGAATATACCTTAAAGAAACCAGAACTGCTGCCCAAGCAGATATATGCACACTTACCCAAGCGTTGAAACCTCTCCTTCATAGGGTTGCTATGAGTCGCCTGAAACTCGACAATAACATCAACATAGAGAGAGAGATCAGCTGGCCCAGTGGACAGAAAGCGATGCTACCAAGCCAAAGGTGGGTGACTTTCAATCCATGGCCCTCGGGTCTGTCTTTCATTGTTTTTGTTCAGACATTCCTCTGGGTTTTATAGCCCTGGTGTACAAGTAGCCGTACAGTGGTAACTTGTGGTTGCTGTGAGGTTAAACACTGTGACACTGATGTGTTAAATGAATGAATGGTTGGTCACCCAATGTGGACAGAGAGTGGGGTGGAGCTTCCCGATTAAAACAAGCTTGGAAGGAGGAGTGGCATCCACTTCCATAATAGCTTGCTTCCGGAAACCCCATGAATCTGGAGAGAGGATGAAAGACACCCAAGCACTGAGGACTCTCCTTCATAGGGTCCCTATGAGTCACCAGCAACTCGATGGCACTTAACAACAACAACAAGAACAATGCTTACTGATGCATTGTTCACAATAGCAAAGAGTTGGAAATAACCCAAGTGTCCATCAATAAATGAATGGATAGAGAAGCTGTGGCATATTCACACAGTGGAATACTATGCAGCATTGAAAACTCATGAAATATTATACAAAATGGCTGACCCTCTAAGACATTATGTTGAGTTGAATATCTCAGTCACAAAAGGACAAATACTGCATAATACCACTGTTATAAAACAGGACTGACATCGGTTTGGAGGGAAACTAGCAAGAGGGGATAAATAATGTACACTGCATTGAAACAGATGAGGGAGAGAATGGTTTACAGGGAATATACATATATGACTGGGTATTGTTTGCATGACAGGAGTCCAAAATAGGAGCTGCACAGTAAAAAGGACATGGGAGTGGGGTGAGGGAGGTTGTATAACAATGAAGATTTTTTTTTTCTTTTCAAAGAAAAAGAGCAAACTTGGGGAATGGGTGGGCAGGAAGGAAAATGTGCAAGAATGAATGAATGGAAATTCAAGTTCTCTGTAATATTTTATTAAAATTGCAGTAAAAACAAAGCAAAATAAAACAAGTATTCATAATTCAAGAAATTTTAGAAACATGTTTGTGTGGTTTTTAAAATGGTTGTCTCCAGGTGAAGTGTTTGGCCATCATGGAACATGTTCTTTCAAGACCCCTGCTCTCTAGAGAAGGTTGTACAGGAGTCACTCATATAGCACCTGAAAGCTCTCAGCAGAGTTAAAAAAAGAACGCCTGGGAGTGCCTAGGCTACTGATTTGGTGGTGTGTTTTGTGGCTGATGCCTGCAATAGCTACACACTGACTTTCCTGATCTGAACAGTCTCAAGAAACATACTTTAGTTCAGGACATCATTCATAGAGAGAAAGGAGATGGGAAAATAAAGTTTGTGATTTACGGCAAACATAGCAGTAGTTCAGTTAATGTTCAAAACAGTTAAAATATTAATTCAAAAGGTCATCTTTGTTAGAAAGTTCTATCATATTGTTAATACAAGGAAGTAATAATACACAGCTGTATATTGCAGGGTGGAGGTAGATTACAAGAGTTAAAAATTTTAAACTTAATAAGGAAGTTTTCTTCCAAATTGTCTTTATAGATGGAAAAAACCACTTCTCCATTTACAAATATTATTCTAGATCAATGGTGATTAATTTTATAAAACAGTGTATGGTAATGGTTGAAAAAATGTGAATGAAGGAATTTGTGAAACACAATGTATATATGAATGAAACACAATGTGTATTAATTTTGTCTGGGAACCAATATAAAATTTTAAAACCCCATCAAAATAATATGCATAAAGGAATGGTAATTAATTATATGTATATGGATGATTGTATAAAACCCAAAATATGTGTACAAAACATGATGTATATGAATGATCATATGCAAATCAATAAAATATGTTTAGAAAGTGACAAATCAAACAACACTTTCTGACACCAATCGCAGAAAGAGCAGAATATGGAACATAAGGGCACAGGGCCATAAAAGTTTTTCTGAAGGTGCCAGAAGAAGTGAGAATAGAATAGCCCTTCACTACTCCAGAGCAGAAAGCAGATGAAGAAACCATAGCCCAGCCCCATGGTGCCTCTAAAGTCACACCAGCAGTAAGACATTCATTTCTTCATTGTTGACTTGCAGACCTTATTCACATTTGTGGTTCCAAAAGTGGCATTTATTAGGGAAATAAGTTAGAGTGTAGGGGAGACAAAGAATATCATCCAGTGCAAATCCAGATTTTAGCTCAGCAGTCCCAAGGAACAATTTTTCAATTAGTTCAGATTTCAGTTTCAGTTCAGTAGTCAGTTTTTCCTTCCATCATCTGGTAAGAACAGCAAAAATGTTTAACTGTGGCATTTATCTCAGGGCTCTTTTGGTTACACCTTGCCACAGTTTCTCCACAGCAATGCCACAGTTTCTTCACAACCATCAGCAGGTTCTCACCACCAGGATCTCACTCTGGTCTCACTTTCAGAATCTTGCTCCTGTCTCCCTTAAGTCTTACTGCTCAATGTAGGAAACACACACACACACTCTCTCTCTCTTATCATATTCCCACAGCTGTTGATGATTTGCAAGATGGTGTCTCTGCAATTAGGGTAGCTGGACATCAGATGAGGCTAAAAGCAATGACTAAAAAAGCCAACTTTAGGCTAACATCACACATGGGTTCAAGTATGTCAGAAATGATGAGAATGGCACTGGATAGGATACGATTCAAATCTGTTGTTCATAGGGTCACTACAAGTTATCCTCATTTCAATGACACCTGACAGCAACAACATTAACAAGTTGAAGATTGTCCTTCTTTCTCCCATGGAACAGCTGGCAAATTCAAACTGCATGCCTTCCATTGACAGCACAGTTCCTTACTACTAGACTACTAGAGCCCTAGAGGGCCTTAGAAGTTTTGGATCTGTTTCCATTCTTTTCTAAGTTTAGCATCTATTCAATATATCTGATTTAGCATTGACTAAAGTACCTAAAGTACAAAGTACCTAGAAATCTTGCAAGTTCATTAATAATTTAAGGAAGTTTAAACTTGTTCTGGAATTCACTCTGTATTTTGCTCTCCTTACAAGTTTTGATGTTGGAAAATCAAAAGGCACAAACTCGGTCAGCATTTCTTACCCTAAAGGAACAGAAGAACAAATTCAAGACTTGAGTGCAATACTTAAGGATGCTGTGGGCAAAATGTTGAATGACCCAGCAAGCATCAAAAGAAAATGGAAGAAGTACATAGAGTCACTACAACAAAAAGTTGACTGACACAGAAGAATTTCATGAAACAACATATGGTCAAGAGCCAATGATGATGAAGGATGAAGTTCAAGCTACTCTGAAAGAATTGAAAACAAAACAAAACAAGGTTCCAGGAATTGATGGTATACCAATTGACATATTTCAACAAACAAATGCTGCCATGGACGTGTTTGCCAGTTTGTGCCAAGAAATCTGGAGGACAACTACCTGGCCACCTGACTGGAAGAGAACCATATTTATTCCCATTCCAAAAAAAGGTGACCCAACAAAGTGTGGAACCCAGTGAAGTGTGGAAATTATTAAACAACGTTATTAATATCACATGCAAGCAAGATCCTACTGAAAATTATTGAAAAATGACTGGAATAGCACATCAACAGAGAATGGCTAGAAGTGAAGGCTGGGTTTAGAAGAGACCATGGCATTAGTGACATTATATCCAATGTTAGATGGATCCTAGCTGAAAGCACAGAGTAACAGGGTAATGTTTTTTCGTGTTTTACTGACTACACAAAGACATTTGACTGCGTGGATAACAAAAAACAGTCATTGCCTTTGCGAAGAATGGGAATCCCATAACACTTGATTGTGCTTATGTGAAACCTATACGTGAACCACGAGCAAGGAAACACTGCATGGCTCAAAATCAGTGAAGGTGTATGCCATGGATGCACCCTATCTCCATACCTTTTCAATTGATATGTGGAACAAATAATCCAGGGACTGGGTTCTATAAGGTAGAATGTAGCATCATGATTGGAAGGAGATTCATCAACAATCTGCATTATGCAGATGACACAACCTTGCTTGCCAAAACTGAGGATGATCTGAGGCATTTGCTGCAGGTCAAAGACTGTAACTTTCAGTACAGATTGAAGATCAAGGTCAAGAAAACAAAGATTCTCACCACTGGGCCAGTTGGCAGCATCATGATAGATGGAGAAGAGATTGAGATTGTTAACAGCTTCAGCTTGTTAGGCTCCACAATCAACACTCTTGGTACCAGCAGCCAGGAAATCAAAAGACAAATTTTACTGGAAATGTCTGCTATCAAAGACCTCTCCAAAGTACTGAAGAGCAAAGATGTCAGTCTGGAGACTGATGTGCACCTGATACAGGCTGTAGTCTTTGCATTTATTTGCTGTTCATCAGAGAGCTGGACAATGACTAAGGATGATAGAAGAATAGAATTCTTTGAGTTATGGTGCTGGAGAAGAGTCTTGAGTATACCATGACCACTAAAAGAACAAACAGGTCTGTCTTGAAGAGGGTGAAACCAGACTGCTCCTTGGAGGCAAGATTTTGAAGCTCAGTCTGAGGTGTTAGCATGTTGGCATGTCTGGCATGTTGCTGGGAAGAATCAGTCCTTGGAGAGGGACATCATGCTTGGAAGGATGGAGGAACAGCACAGAAGATCCTGGCTGAGAGGGATTGACTCAGTGACTGGGATAATATGTCTGAGACAATAAAATTTGCTTAAGAAAGAACAAGGTTCAGAGTTGTTGTACGTAGGGTTACTGTGAGTTGCAGGCAAGCCAATGGCACACAACAACAAATAGATTAATAACTCTTTTTTTTTAAAATTCCTTGCTAAAAGTGCTTACTGAAATATTGGTATCCTGGTGATAGTCTGGAAAAAGTAGATTAAACTCCTATATATGAGCTCAGTAAAGTAAAGCTTAAAATCAGCAATATTCTGTCATCACACAGGCTAGTGTTGACATTAGTCTATTATCCTGTGGCTAATCAGTTAATGTAACCAGTTCTTCTTCTACCTGTCAGTGCTAAGGGATGTCCATGATTGAACAGATTTTGAGAACGGTTGTTGCTGCTGGGTCACAGGCTATTTTGCCTACAGACAGCACCAACTATCTCTTTCAAGCACAGGTGGAGGGCTGAGTGTCTTGATACTATCTTAGGTAACTGGAGCATTGCTTCTTGAAGTGAGAAGCTGCTTTTAAATTATTCATCAAGCCCTCCTTTAGTTCACAGGACTTTCACACTAGCAGAGAAAGAAACAGAAAATTGTTACAATTGTCTTGACACAGGGGCATCTCAGGGAAGTTAACAAAGTAGGAAGATTTAAAACATGGACATTTGGAAGATGTGAAACATGGACTAGGATGTTGAAAAGCCCATGATGGCTCATTTCTTTTCCAGGTGGGAATGTTGGGTGAGAAGTAGGGAAGGGTGTAGGAGTGCCCAATCTGGGCCATTGCCATTTTCAGGGACACTTGCATGTATGTATATGGGTCTGTGTGCACATGTGTATGTATTATTCTCATATCTATTTACTGAGAGACTATTACACATTGACATTGGCATCTTATGCCATTTCAATGTTATATACTCAGCTCTTGTACTTTGCAGGTCTTTGATAAATATTTGTTGAATGAAATACATTCATTTATAACTCCTTTTCATTGTAATTTTATATCTTCTCTCTCACACACATACACCAAAATAAAAAGTTGTCTTCATTTTGCCATTTATTTCACAGTCACTTATTATGTTTGAAGCTGGTCAGCCTTTCTTGAGTTTTAACAACTAAGTTAGGTACCTCATAGTCATAAAGATTAATTGCATGGGAGATAATTTTTTAAATATTCCTAAAACAGCCTAGAATAAAGTACTCTTGAGTTTATTGATTACCAAATTAAGTGTTGCCACTACTTGTGTTATACACTTTGTTATAATTCTTTCTGTATCAGGAGAGATTATTGAAATTTTATGTGCTCAGTTCATATGATTGAAACACTTCATAAGAATGCTTATTTCTACTGGTCCCTGCTGTCACGAGGATGTTTCACTGGACTCTGGATATTTATATGTCCATATCCAAGTAATCTATATATCCATTTCCAAGCGATTTATATATCCATAGCCAAGCAATTTATATATTCATGTCCAAAAAGGGATCTCTCTAAGTTATTGAGGAGTAATGATGTCAGTTTGAGGACTAAGGTGTGTCTATTTCAGGACATGCATTATCTTTCTGATCACCTGTTATGCATCTGAGAGCTAAACAATGAATAAGGATGACAGTAGAAGAATTGATGCCTTTGAGCTGTTGTGCTGGAGAAGAGTATTGAACATCTCATGGACTGCCAAGAGGACAAATAAAAATGTCTTAAAGATGATGCAGCCAGAGTGCTCTTTGGAGGTGAGGATGATGACGCTTTGCCTCACATACTTCAGGCATGGTGCTAGGAGGGGCTATTTAGGATCTGCAAAGGATAGGAAGACCCTTGATGATGTGGACTGCCGCAGTGACTGCCACAATGGTCTCTAGTGTGTCAGGAAGAGTGAGGGTAACACGGGCTAGAACAGGGTTCATATCTGTTGTTCATAGACTTGCGATGAGTTGCACTTGACTTGATGGTACTATCAGCAAGAAGAGTAATTGCATTTAAACTATTTGGAAAAGACAGTCAATAAAACTAGATTTCATTCTACATAAGAGAAACAGCATGCACACAGACACAAAGAGAAGAGGTTGAGGATTAAGAGTCCAGCCGCTGACATACTGTGTGTGCTCTGGGCTTTGGGTTAGGTGCAGGTGAGTCGACTCTGGCACATGATGGCTGTATGCACAACAGAATAAAACCCTGCCAGAACCTCGCCCCGCCCTCACAATCTCTGCTTGCTTACACCCATTATTACAAAGTCACTAAATCAGGACAAACCAGGTTAAGAAAATGCAAGTTTGTCTGTAACTTTTCCTACTTAATAAATCATTTTCAAAACTAGTGATTTAAAATAACAACACTTATGATACTTTGCTCACAAAGGTACAATTTAGGCAATAATTGTGAGGAATAGTGCATCTCTGTTCTACCCTTCTTTAGTGTAGCTGTCTCTGCGTATTGTTGAAGCAGAACCGAATTCAGAGTTGACAATTCTGCAGGTTTTAGAGGAAGTAAATTGCATGGGAGGAGATTGCCCATCCTTCTGAGGAGTAGCTTGTGGATTTGAATTGCATGCCTTTGGGATTGCAGCACTGCTTCTTATCACTAGGCCACCAGACGCTCCATATTAGCATAAAGTAACTTGAAAACTGAGAGTTGGCATCTTGTTCCCTCACATGTCTGGTGGTTGATGTTGGAAAGACTGAAAAAGAGTTGGAGCTCCTTAAGCATCTCTCTCTTTCCATGTGTGCTCTTCATGTGTTTTCTGCAGCCTGGTGGCTTCAGGGTAGCAGGGAACTTTTCACTCCTTTTAGTTCTATTCCTATGTTCCCCACATACATACACAATCACATGCACACATACACACATGTCAGCAGCTTAGGGCTCCCAAGAAAATTAGCCTGTTGGACAATATATTTCTTGTTCTAACCCAATTTCAGTAGTCATGTAATATAACTTTTATTGTACTGTATTAACCAAGAAAACGTCCCCAAGGAACACCTGCATTGAAGGAGGAAAGAACTAAACCTCACCATGCTAGGATATCATGCTTGGAAAAGTGGAGGGACAACACAGAGGAGAAAGAACCTACAGGAGATGGATTGACACAGTGACTGGGACAATAGGGGTGATGTGTCAGAGACAGTGTGATTGGCCTAGGACCGGGTTGAGAGCTATTGTGCATAGAGTCACTGTGTGACTCAACAGCATATAATAACAGTAACAACATGTTATGTAGTGGCTTAGTGGTAAGGAATTATGCTGACAAGGCAAAGGTATGTAGTTCGAATTCACCAGCAGCTCCATGGGAGAAAGATAGCCAATCTCTTCCTATGTGAGTCACTGCCTCTGAAAACCCACTGGAGATTCAGCTATGGATCACTGCTGACTTGATGGTACACAACAACAAACTATACCATACCATCAAGTAGGAACTGGCTCATAGCTGAACCTCTGATGAGTTTTCAGAGACTGGAATTGCATAAGGACTAATGCACATCTTTCTTCTATAGAGCAACTTTTGGGTTGGAATTGCAATGAAAAATAAGGACCCACAAAAGACTTTGAAAGAGTTTTCACAGAGGAAGATATTCAGATGGCCAACAGACACATGAAAAAAAAAATACTCAAAAATCACTGGCAATAAGAAAGATTCAAAGCAAAACCACAATGAGGTACCATCTCACTCCAATAACAGTGGCAAAGTTTAACAAGGCAACACATAATAAATGTTGGAGAGGATATGGCAAGATATGAACTCTTGTGCATTGTTGGTTAGATTGTAAAATGCTACAACCACTCTGGAAAGCAATTTGATGCTTCCTCAAAAAGCTGAACAAACTGAGATTTGTATACCAATGTTCATAGCAGCATTATTCACCATCACAAGAAGAGGAAAACAGACCAAATGTCCAACCACAAATGAATGGATTGAGAAATTATGGTACATTCACACAATGGAGTACCACGCAGCACGCAGGAGCAATGATTTTGTAAATTATTACCCAACTTGGGAGGGACTGGAGAGCATTATGATGAGTGAACTAACTCAGTCCCACAAGGATAAATATTGTATAAAACCATTATTGTATAAAACCATAATTGTAGAATGAGTATAAGTATTCAAGGGGGTGGAAGAGGTTGGAAGCAGAGGGATGAGAATGTGCAGGAGTAGAGGAAATTAATCATGGGGTTGTACAATTTGATTTGAGGGGATAAGGGAAATGGAAAGAATTTATTCTTAAAAACAATGTACTAGAATTTTGTAAATAAACTATTAGAAAATAATAAAAAGCTGAACATAGACATTTCATATGACCCAGGTAGTCCACTGCTTGGAATATATCCCAAAAGAATGAGAACTGGGGCACAAGTGGAGACTTGTACACCAATGTTCATAACAACTTTATTCAACATTGCAAGAACAGAGAAACAACCAAAATATCCAATCACAATTGAATGGATTGAGAAATTATGGTACAGTCACACAATGGAATACTACGCAACATGCTGGAGCAATGACTTTGTAAATTACTGCCTAACTTGGGAGGGACTGGAGAGCATTATGCTGAGTGAACTCATACAGTATTGGTCTTTACAGACTGAGTTAACCAAGAAAACATCCCCAAGGAACACCTTATACAGTATTTGTCTTTACAGACTAAGATCACTATTGTAGAACAAATATGAGTATTCAAGGGGGAGGGAGGGAAGTAACAGAAGGGTGAGGGTGGGGGCATAGAGTTAATCATAGGGTCACACAATTTGATGGGTAGAGGTATGGGGGGCAAAATTAAAAGGGAAAGATTCAGTATGAAAAAAATGTATGGTAATTTTTTTAATAAACCAGCATAAAAGAAAAATTAAGGCCCTAATAGTTGATGGAATACTAACTGACATGTTCCAACAAATAGAAGCAGCCCTGGAAATAACCTGCTGTGTCAAGAAATCTGGAAGACAGCTACCCGACTAACTGACTGGGAAAGATCTATATTTGTTCCCATTTCCAAACAATTTCCAGGATATCTAGTAGAGGGTGAAAATTATCAAACAATAACGTTAAAATCACATATGAACAAAATCTTACTGAATATTATTTAAAAACAGCCAGAACAGAGAAGTGCCGGAAATTCAAGCTGGATTTAAAAGAGATTGGGGCACCAGAGATATCATTGCTGATGTAAAGTCTTGGCTGAAAGCAGAGGCTTCTGTAAGGACATCTTGTTGGGTTTTATTGACTATACAAAATCATTTGAATGTGTGGATCACAAGAAATTGTGGCTAACATGGAAAGAAATGAAAATGCCACATAAATTAATTGTGCTTGTGTGAAACCGATACGTAGGCCAAAAGATGATTTTCCAATAGAGCCAGGATATACTGAATGGTTTAAAGTCAAGAAAGGTATGTTTCAGGAGCTTTATCCTTCTCCATACCTTTCCAATATGTGTGCTGGGCAGATCACATGAGAAACCAGACATTATGAAGAATGTGGCATTAAGATCAGAGAAAGACTCATCATCCACCTATTTTATGCAGGTGACACAACCTTACTTGCTGAAAGTGAGGAAGACTTAAAATTCTTGCTGTAGAAGATCAGTATGGATTACATCTCAACCTCAAGAAGAGAAAAATTCTCACCATTGAGCCACAGGCACTTCACGATAGATGGAGAAAGATTGAAATTGTCAACCATTTTGCCTTTAGTGGATCCATAATCAATACCCTTGGTACCATTAGCCCAGAAGTCAAAAGACATTTGCATTGTGAAAAATCTGCTGTCGGGGACCTCTCAAAAAAAATAAAGAGCCAGGACATCAGCTTAAAGTCTAAGGTGTGCCTAATGCAAGCCATAGTCTTTTCAGTTACTTACCATGCATATGAAAGTTGGACAGAAGATAACAGAAGAAGAATTGATGCCTTTGAATTGTGGTATTGGAGAAGAGTATTGAATATTCTGTGGACTGCCAAAAGAACAAACACATTTGTCTTGGGGAAAGTAAAACCAGGGTGCTCCTTGGAAGCAAGGATGGTGAAACTTCATTTCACATACTTTAGGCATGTTGTTAGGAGAAGTATGTCATGCTTAGGAAGATGGGAGGAGGGTCAGCAGAAGAGATGAAGACCCTCAACAAAATGGATTGACATGGTGACTGTAACAATGGGCTCAGCTGTGTCAGATATATAATGACACAAGAAAGGGCATAATTCAGATCTGTTGTTCATAGTGTTGTTGTAAGTTACAGTTGATTTGATGGCACATAGCAACAACATGCTATTTGTGAAAATGTTTTTAAGTAACATCTATGATTATGACTCATCATAACACTATGAACAAAGGATCTGACCCAGTGCCATCCTCATCATCTCTGAGATACTAAGACTCAGTGTTATAGTTATGTGTCAATCCATATCTTTAAGGGTTTTCCTCTTTTTTGATGACCCACAAAGTTTCCAAGCATAAAATTTTTCCCCCCAAAGACTGGCCTTCCAACAATATAGCCAAAGTAGGTGAGAAAATGTTTCACCGTCTTTGCCAATAAAAGCACCGTGGTTACACTATATCTGAGGTATACTTATGTTTCTTGGGTTTTGTTTTTTTTTCCGTGTCGGAAGTCCATGAGATATTCTGTACTCATTTTCAACACCACAATTCAAAGACATCTATTCTTGTTCTGTCATTCTTATTTGTTGTTCAACTTTCAGATGCATTGTTGTTGTTAGGTGCCATTGAGTTGAGCATAACCCATAGTGACCCTATGAACAAAAGATCTGAACCTTGTTCTATCCTGCACCATCCTCACACTTCCTTACACACAACAGCCCATTGCATTGCAGCAGTCACCTTATATACATAGCAAGTAATTAAAAAGACCAAGGCTTGACATCATTACTTCTTAGCACATTAGAGAAGTCCTTGGCAGCAGATTTTGATTGACTGCTGATACTAAGGATGTTGTGAATTCAATCAAGATTAAATCTCTGGTGTTAAGGGTTTATTGTTCAACAAGGCTTCCTTAGCTATTTTCTGATTTTGCTATGTATATTGGCAAGGAAATGTAAATAGGATGAGTTAGCATATAGAAAAGGAGATTGTCTAGTCTTTCTGTTAAACTGAGTGGATCCAGCAGCAGATTAAAGAACCTTCCCCACCAGCAAAGAAGAAGCAAGAGACTGCAACACATCTTGCAGGGCCAGATATTCTTGCATAAACCAGACCAAGGCCTGTGGGAGCAACCACAGAGCAGCAGCAGAGAAGCAGAACCTAACATGAGATTGACTGGACCTTGAGACTGCAGCCTCATGCGGAACCAGAGCTAAGAGCCATTGCCCAAGTGTGTTGGAGAACTGGAGTGGGAGGAGCCATAATAGGCAGGACTGAGCTTTGTAACACTGGCCTAAAGCCATGAGGCTCAAGACTGAGGTGTCTGTGAGCACATTTTGAAAGCTGTTCTGACTGTATTTTGCTGCTGTTGTTGTTATGTGCCATCAAGTCGCCTGTGACTCATAGTCTTCTCCAGCACCACAATTCAAAAACATCAATTCTTCTTTTGTCATTCTTACTCATTGCCCAGCTCTCTGATGCATAGCAAGTAATTGCAAAGACCATGACCTGGATTAGGCTCATCTTAGACTTCTAAGAATTGTGGCTTCTCAGTACTCTGGAAAGGTCCTTGGCAGCAAATTTGTCTAATGCAATTTGTCTTTTGATTTCCCAACTGCTATTCTGAAAGATAGAAATCATCTATTTCCTGGCTAACAAGCACATGAAGAAATGCTCAAAATCCCTAGCCCTAAGAGAGATGCAAATTAAAACAACTATGAGATATCATCTCACCCCAGTC
>NW_006399896.1:908424-928414 GCF_000299155.1 Elephantulus edwardii
AAAAAAACACAAAATGGCCCATTGCCAATGCATCTAATTTCACTAATACCCAATGTGTCTATATTTACCAATGCATCTAATTTCACTAATACCCAATGTGTCTATATCTATGCACTCCATTTCTTTCCTTACAATGTCCAGTTTTCCTACATTCATGCTTCTCACATTCCACTTACCAATTGCTAATTGCTAATTTCTTCTTACAACCATTTCTCCTCCTTTGTGTTTCCAAATTTGAGGGCTCAACTTCAGTTGCCATATCTGTTAGTCTACTCTAAGTGTGCTCTGCTTTACATAGGGTTTTCAAAGGCCAGTTATATTTGAGAAGTGGATGTCCAATCCTTCCTAGTCTGTCTTAATTTGAAAATTCACTGTTAGAAGAATATCTGAAAGACAAGTATTTTTACAAAATCATAACAACTTCAGTCAGAGAATAAAAATGGAAGAATTCTCTCACCATTTATTAAGTTGAAAGAACTTAAAAACAAATCCAAGCCTCAGGTTGCAATGCTGAGAGATGCTATGGACCAAATTTTAATGATTCAAGAAACATCAAAAGAAGAAGGAGGAAATAGTCAAAGTTACCTTATAAAAAAAATTAGTAGACAGTAAAAAATTTCAAGAAGTACCATATGAACAATGGCCAATGATAATAAAGGAAGACGTTCAAGCCATACTGAAAACATTGGCAAAAAAAGATAAGGCCCCAGAAACAGATGTGATACCAATTGACATATTTCAACCACAGATGCAGATCTGAGCTTGGTCACCTGTTTATGCCAGGAAACTAGGAGGACTGTGTATCAGAAGACATGAAAATGAAATTTAAAAGTTTCTTGAAACAAATGACAATGAAAAAACCACTTACCAAAACCTCTGGGAAACAGCCAAAGTAGTTAACAGACATCAATTTATAGCAATAAGCAAAGATAAAAAGGCAGGGGGAAAAATGACTACTGGCTCTCTAACCCAACATCTCCAACAAATTGAAGGGGAAAAAAAAAAAACAAATCAGCAAGAAAACCTTTAAAAAACCCTGACATTATAAAAATTAGAGCAGAAATAAATGGAATAGAAAACAGAAAAACATTCGAAACCATCAAAAAAACTAGGAGTTTGTTCTTTGAAAAAGTCAATAAAATCGACAATCCACTAGCAAAACTAACAAAGGAAAAGATACAAATAATCCAAATAAAAGATGAAAAGGGCAACATCACAACAAAATCAACTAAAACAAAAAGGCTAACCTTGGAATATTATGGAAAAACTATACTCAAACACATATGAAAACTTAGAGAAAATGGACAAATACTTAAAAATGAACAACCTACTTAAACTGACACCAACTGAAATTAAACACCTAACCAGACCCATCACAAAAGAAGAAATTGAAAAGATAAAATAACGTCCAGCCAAAAAGAAGTCCTGGACTAGAGGGTTTTACAAGTGAATTTTGTCAAACATTCACAGAAGAACTGTCACCAATTCTACATAAACTACTTCACAAAATAGAAAAAGCTGGAATTCTCCCAGACTCATTCTATGAAGCAAATATATCCTTAATACAAAAGCCAGGTAAAGACACCTCCAAAACAGAAAACTATAGGCCAATATCTCTAATGCAAAAATCCTGAATAAAACCCAGGCCAATAGAATCCAACTATACATAAAAAAAAAAAATCACCATGACCAATTGGGATTCATAAGATGTATGCAAAGATGGTTCAACATAAGAAAAACAATCAATGTAATTCATCACATTAACAAAGCAACGGACAAGAACCACATGATCTTATCAATTGATGCATGAAAGGCCTTTGACAAAACCCAACACCCTTTCCTGATCAAAACACTCAACAAAATAGGATTAGAGGGGAATTTCTTCAAAATAGAAAAAAAGTATATATGCAAACCCGAGAGCCAACATTGTTTTCAATGGAGAGAGATTAAAGGCATTTCCTTTGAGAACAAAAATTAGGCAAGGATGCCCTCTATCACCTCTCCTATTCGGTATTGTATTGGAAGTCTTAGTGATAGCAATAAGGCAAGAGAAGGAAATAAGAGGTATCCAAATTGGCAAAGAGGAGATAAAATTATCTCTATATGCAGATGATATGATAGTTTATTTTTAAAATTCTAAACACTCAGCAAGAAAACTACTGGACATAGTTGATCAATTCAGCAAAGTGGCAGGATATAGGATCAACATACAAAAATCAACTGGGTTTCTCTACAGTGACAAAGAGAATACAGAACTGGAGCTGAGAAAAACAACACCCTTCACAATAGCTAATCACAAGATTAAATACTTGGGAGTAAATGTAACCAGAAGCACAAAAGATGCCAAGAAAATTACAAAACATTACTACAAGAAACAAAAAGAGACCTGAAGAAGTGGAAGAATATCTTTTGCTCACAGAGAGGAAAACTCAGTATTGTGAAAATGACAGTACTACCAAAGGTAATTTACACGTTCAATGCAATCCCAATACAAATACCAATTCCATTCTTTTCTTCAATGAGATGGAAAAGACATTCTCCAGTTTCATTTGGAATAGAAAGAGACCCTGAATAAGCAAAGCATTCCTTAAAAAGAGAAAAAAGGTAGGAGGCATCTCACTCCCTGATTTCAAATCCTACTACAATGCCATGGTGGTCAATACAGTGTCGTACTGGTACAATGACAGACACATAGATCAATGGAATAGAATTGAGAATCCAAAAATCAGCCCATCTACTTATGGTCAACTGATTTTTGACAAGGAGATGAAATCAATTATGTGGGAAAATGACAGCCTTTTAAGCAAACGGTGCTGGCAAAATTGGAAAACTATCTGCAGAAAATTCAAGCAAGATCCACACCTCACTCTACACACAAAAACCAACTCAGAGTGGATCATGGACCTAGGACTAAAACCAAGGCCTAATTCCCAACATAAACATCCTGAAAAATCTATAACCAGGAGAGGATAAAATAGATGAATGGGACCTTCTAAGAATCAAATCTCTATGCACATCCAAAAACTTCTCCAATAGGGTAAAAAGGGAAGCCACAAACTGGGGGAAAAATTGGTAATGACATGTCTGTCTCCATACCTTTTCAATCTGTATGTGGAACAAATCACCCAGGATGCTGGGCTGTATGTAGGAGGAGGAATGTGGCATCAGGACTGATGGAAGATTAATCAACAACCTGTGTTATGCAGATGACACAATCTTGTTTGCTGAAACTGAGGAGGACCTGAAACACTTCTGCAGAAGGTCAAGGACTGCAGCCTCCAATAAGGATTGAAGCTCAACATCAAAAAAACAAAGATTTTCACCACTGGGACAATTGGCAGCATCAGTATGGATCGTGAAGAGACTGAGATAGTTAAAAGTTTTAGTTTACTTGACTCAATAGTCAACACTCTTGGTATCAGCAGCTTGGAAATCAAGAGACCAATTGCACTGTGAAAATCAGCTGTTAGGGACCATTCCAGAGTACTGAAGAGCAATGACATCAGGTTGGAGACTAAGGAGTACCATCGGAGAGCTGGACAGTGACTAGAGATGATAGAAAGAGAATTGATGTCTCTGAGCTGTGATGCTGGAGAAGAGTGTTGAATATACCATGGAGCACAAGGAGAACAAACAGGTTTGTCCTAGAGAGGGTGGAGCCAGGCTGTTCCTTGGAGTCAAGGACTCTGAAGCTTCATCTGACACACTTTGAGCATGTTGCAAGGCCAGTCCTTGGAGAGGGACATCATGTCTGAGAGAGTGGAGGGACAGCATAGGACAGGAAGACCTTCGATGAGATGGATCAAACCATTGATTGGGGTAATGGGAGTAGGTATTTTGGAGACAATGAGGTTGGCACAGGATAGAGCAGGTGTTAGGGCTCTTGTACATGGGGTCCCTATGAGTTGCAAGCAACTTGAAGGCACATAATAATAACAATGACTTGTCAGATCAGGAATTTATACCTAGAATTTATAAAATACTTGAGCACCATAACAAGATAAAGGTAAACAACCCAACTGCAAAATGGGCCCAGGATATGAACAGACACTTCACCAAAGAAGTCATTCAGACATGAAGAAATGTTCAAATCCCTAGCTCTAAGAGTTATGCAAATCAAAACATCTATGAGATATAATCTCACCCCAGGAAGAATAGCAAAATTTAACAGAACAGTAAACATCAAATGCTGCTGAGGTTGCGGATAAACTGGAACCATTATTCACTGTTGGTGGGAGTATAAAATTGTATAGCCACTATGGAAGGCAATATGACACTTTCTCAAAAAGTTGCAAAAGCATTTCACTGCAGGAATATACCCTAAAGAAACTATAACTGCCACCCTAGCAGATATATGCACACCCATATTTTTTGTGGCTTTGTTCACAATAGCAAAGAATTGGAAACAACCCAAGTGCCCATTAACAAATGAATGGACAGAGAAGCTCTGGTATGTATATTCACACAATAGAATACTATAATGCACTGAAAAACAAGGAACTCATGAAATAGTATACAAAATGGCTGAGCCTGAAGGACATTATGCTGAGTGAAATATCTCAGTCACAAAAGGACAAATACTGCATAGTGCCACTGTTGTAAAATGAGACTGACTTCAAGGTTGGGAGAAGACAGAGAAAGATGCAATAAATTATATATACTGCACTGAAACAGAGGATGAAAAGAACTGTTTAAAAGGGATATGTGATTAGGCATTATTGTCATGAAATTAGTCCAGAATGAAGGCTGCATGGTGGAGTGGACTTGGGGGGAGGGATTGTATGACAATAAAAGAATTTTTCTTTCAGTTTCCAAAGAGAAGAGTGAATTGAGGGAAGGGTGGGCAGGGAGAAAAGTGAAACGATGACTGAATGGAAATCCAAAGTCTCTGTAAACTTTCATTAAAATTAATAAAAATAAAAAAAAACAAACAAAAAAACTGTACCCCCTCCACCCCCAAAAAAGAAAGAAAAAGTATGGAGACATGACACATCCCTGACACACTCCTTTCTTGATTTTGAACCATTCCGTTTTCGTGCTCTGTTCTAATGACTGTTTCCTGGTCCAAGGATAGTTTTCACTTGAGTACAATGAAGTGTTCTGGGTCTCTAGATGTTTGGTACTCTCTCTCCATATGGTCTCTCATCTTCAGTCAGCCTGGCCTTGATGACATGACATCAAGTGGTAATCAAGCAAGAGTAGGAGATGTAAGCTCTCTGGTGGCCTAAGCTTGAAAGTTGCATGATGTCACTTCTGCCAAATTTTGTTGGTCAAAATGAGTCACAGGAGATTTAAGGAAAGTAGACACGAAAGTTCCCACTTGATGGGAAGGGTTGAAAAACTGTGGCTGGTTTTAATCTCCCTCATATTGCCATTAAAACATCTTTCTTTAAACAATTAAAGAGTTGAGTCCAAGGGAAGATAAGTTAGAATGCTTACCTATATGACTACTTTTCTCCTTATTTGTATAAAGTGACACAAGGGAGTTGTATTATATTAAGTTCCTGGGAGTACTTTCTTTCTGAGAACGACACTTATGTTTCCCATGAAAAGAATTGTCTCAAGCATCCTGTCTGATCTTTATGCCATATTAGGCAGATACAATTATAATCAATTAATTGTAAGCCTTGAAAAATTTTAAGGATGTGGTGTACAGTGTTCAGAAAATAACAAAGTAGGACACTGAATTTTCCTTATTTTATCCTCCTCAGGCCAAAACCACACACTGAAATGTAAATGAATGTTTAGTGGTTAAGGGACTCCAAGGAGAGGCGAGGAGAAGAAATAGTTCATAACATATCCCAAAGCATAGCAGAAACCCTGAGGGATTTGAGTCCTCTCTCACCCCCACCCTTAGCCTCTGTGCAGGCACCACCCAGGAGTACACCACTGGGAGACAGTTGGATCTGGAGGCCCACTGAGACCACCCAGGAGCACGTTGAGAGATGGTCCAAAGAGGCCACAAGCAGTAGTGCTCCGAGAAGCTCGGAGTACCATCACCTATAGGAAACAGAGACAAAGAGTAGATAGGAGTGACTAGAGGCCTAAGCCATCATATTAGATGTTAGTTCAGGCCTCACTTAGCAGCCACACACGGGGCGTGTGTTTGGGGGTCAGGACACAGCCTTAAGGGAGGAGATCAACACCTAATTTATCTGTCAGTTTTTGCAGCAGAGAAGTGTATTTGCATGACTGATGCTCTTAGTAGCTAGGAAATGTTTACGATTGCATGTTGATCATTTGCTCTTTGGGGTAAAACACTTGTTGTCAAATATTATACTAAAGCTTAGTTTCCATATTAAGATAGACTAGGAAGAAGGATTGTCCATCTATTTCTAAAATAACAACAGGACTTTGAAAATGTTTTTTTCAAAGAGCACACTTAGGCTATTAGATAACAGTGCTGGAGGCTTAGCTCTCATGTTGGAAAACAGAAAATGAGGAGGAACAGTTGCAAACAGCCACTAATAATTGGAACATGAAATAAATGAAGCAGAAATGTAGAAAATTGGAAATTCTTAAAAAAGAAAAGGAATATATAAACATTAATATGTTGTTGTTGTTGTTATGTGCCTTCGAGTCGCTTGCGACTCATAGTGAACCTATGTACAACAGCCCTAAACTCCGCTCTGTCCTGTGCCAATCGCACTGTCTCTGACACTCCCATCCCAATTATCCCAGTCACTGAATCAATCCACCTCATGAAGGGCCTTCCTCTCCTGCGCTGTCTCTCCACCCTCCCAAGCATGATGTCCCTCTCCAAGGACCTGTCTCTCCTCACAACATGTCCAAAGTATGTTAGACGGAGCCTCAGAATCCTTGCCTCCAAGGAGCCACCCCGTTTAACCCTTTCCAGGACAAATCTGTTTGTTTTCCTAGCAGTCCATGGTATTCTCAATACTCTTCTCCAGCACCACAGCTCAAAGGCATCAATTTCTCCTTATATCCTCCTTGGTCATTGTGCAACTCTCTGATGCATAACAAGTGATTGCAAAGACCATAGCCTGTATCAGACGCACCTTAGTCTCCAGAGAGACACCATTGCTCTTCAGTACTTTGGAGAGGTCCCTAACAGCAGACTTTCCCATGGCAATGTGCCTTTTAATTTCCTGGCTGCTGGTGCCAAGACTGTTGACTACAGAGCCAAGCAAACTAAAGCTGTGTACAATCTCAATCTCTTCACCATCCATCCTGATGCTGCCAATTGGTCCAGTGGTGAGAATCTTTGTCTTCTTGACATTGAGCCTCAATCCATATTGTAGGCTGCAGTCCTTGACACTCTGCAGCAGGCGCTTCAGGTCCACTTCAGTTTCAGCAAGCAGGGTTGTGTCATCCGCATAACGCAGGTTGTTGATAAATCGTCCACCAATCTTGACTCCACATTTCTGCTCATAGAGTCCAGCCTCCTGGATAATCTGTTCTGCATATAGGTTGAAAAGGTACGGAGATAGGATGCATCCCTGGCGTACGCCCTTCCCAATTTTGAACCATGCAGTGTTCCCTTGCTCTGTTCTGACGACTGCCTCCTGGTCCAAGTGTAAGTTTCGCATTAGAACGATCAAGTGTTCTGGGATTCCCATTCTTCTCAGAGTCAGCCATAGTTTGTTATGATCTACACAGTCAAATACCTTTACATAGTCAATGAAACACAGATAGACATTCCTCTGGTATTACTAAGAATTTTATATTAGGGTGAGGACTTATTGTTCAAGCAGCGTCACTGCTCCCCAGACCTAAAACAATGACTTCTCAGGCACAGCTCCAGTAGCTTTTGATGTGTGTGTGTGTGTGTGTGTCTACACTATATATTACTCTATACTCATTAGGGAGTTATGGTAGCCTATTGGTAAGAAGCTATTCCGTATCCCACAGGCGTGTGGTTCAAATCCACTAGTTGCTGTGAGATAAAGATGGGCAATATCCTCTCATGTGATTTACTGCCTCTGAAAACCCACTGGAGGGTCAGCTTTGCGTTGGTTCTGACTCAAAGGGACATAACAAAAAAAACACAAACAAGGCATTGATGAGCTGAGGTGGATTGGCATGAGCCATTTTGAATCAGACAATCGTATGATCTACTCTGAGAGAATGAAAAAGTAAGACAAAAAAAACATTTCTAAATTCATCTTGAATTACAATGTTATGAGTGACAGGATAATATCTATACAGATATAAAGAAAACTTGTTAATATCACTATCATTCAAATACACACACCAACTACTAGCACCAAAAGAAGAGGAAATAGAAGACTTCTACAAACTTTTGCAGTTTGAAATCAATCAAGATTCATTAATAATAACTCATGACAAAAGTTGGGAACAAGAAAGAAGGATCTGTAGTCAGAAAATACAAACTTGGTTACAGAAATGAGGCTGAAGATAGCACGATAGAATTTTATGCAATCAGTGACTTATTGCAAATACCTTTTATTAAAAAATACAAAAAGTGGGGGAGGGGGGTAAAGAAAAAAGTGCAACAATGAATGAATGAAAATCTAAAATCTGTAAATGTTCATTAAAATTAATAAAATAAAATTTAAAAAAATACAAAAAGTGACTATATACATGGACCTCACCTGATGGACTACACAGGAACCAGATTGACTCTGTGGAAATAATCATTGGAGAAGCTCAATTCAGCTGGGGAAACTAGGCCAGATACATACTGAGACCATCAACTATTCACATGCAAGCTCAAACAAAAGCTAAAGAAAATGTAAGCAAGTCCACAAGGGCCAAAATCTTACCTTGAGTCTATCCCACCTGAACTTAAAAAATGATCTCAAGAACAGATTTGAGGCCTTGACCACAAATGAATGAAAAGCATATGAGCTGTGGGATAATGTCAAGAATATCGTCCATGAAGAATGGCTGAGGTCATTGCAAAGACAGAGGAGGAAGAAAAGACCGAGGTGGATGTTGAAAGAGATTCTAAATATTGCACTGGAACACTGAGAAATCAAAACAAAGGGAAGAAATTGGGAACTTAAAGAGCTGAACAGAAGATTTTCTAGGGGCAGCTCAGGAAGACAAAGCAAAGTATTATTACAAATACTTTGAAATGTACAAAGACCTGGAGTCAGAAAATCAAAAGCTATTAATTTGCTAAGGATTTTTTAAGCTGAAAGAACTTAAGAACAAACTCAAGCCATGAATTGAAATACTTAAAAGTGTAATGGGCAGAATATTGAATTATGCAGGAAGCATCAAAAGAAAAAGCAAGGAATACATAGAGTCACTGTACCAGAAAGAATTGGTCAACACAAAACAATTTCATGAAATAGCATAAAATCAAGAAACTATGCCTTGAAAACCAATTAACAAAAAATAAGGGCCTAGGAATTGATGGTATACCAATTGCTATATTTCAACAAACAGATGTAGCTTTGGATGTACTTGCCAGGCTTACTGGAAGAGATTCATATTTATTTCCATTTCAAAAAAGGTGTACCAGCATAGTGTGGAAATTACCAAACAATATCATTACTATCAGACATTCAGCCTTCATCATATAGCAGGTTAGACACAGACTATTGCCAATGCGGACCGCACCATTGAGGCAGACAGACATTTAATTTCTACTCACCTAATACTCCTTTCTGCTGGCTTGTCACTCTCTGCTTCCATCCTGTTTTTCTCTTCCCCAGAGCCTCATTCATATTCTTTCCCTTACCTCTCCTGACTCTGACCTTCACTCTCAATTTGAACTTCTGATGAGAACCTAATCCATTCTCTAGTGCCACTGCCCTTGTTGACTGCTACTCTGCATCCTCTCAGCTCTCTACCTGGTAACGGAGTCTAGGTACCATTCATCGACTGGTTTAAATCCTGTTAACCTTGGCAGTATTATAAGTTTTAACTAGGCACAGCCCTCCCTGAAGAACTTTAGTGTTTCCTTTGTTAAGCATTTCCGTATCTTTGAAGTTGAATGAAAAGTCTCTCTATAGCAGTGGTTATTGTACTGGTGTTTTGTTGATGTAGCACTTCTGAATAACATTTACTATCTCCTTAATAATAGTATGACAATTCTCACCAGGAATATGTACGGGAAAGGGTGGAGCAAGTCCCCAGGAGGATATATCAAATTATCTCCATGTGAGAAGAAAAATCATTCCATAAAGATAGTCTCCCCTCTTGCCAATGTATTCCCAGGGGAACAAGCCTTTGCAATACCTTTTCTTCAGGAATCAGTTATATAAACGGTAGAGTAAGGGCACCTTTCCTGAAACTGGCCATATTTCACTTAACAGGAGCCAGAAAAGAGCCAAGCTAGGGCATTATTATTTGTGGCTCACCTGGAGATTCCCTCTGCTCAACACAGGACATTCAGAGTATGTGTGTGTCTTTGACTTGGTTTTTTTTTTCTCTGACCATGATAAGTAGAAATCACTGAGGGCAGAAATAGGCAACTACGCTTCAATAATGCCACTTCTATTGTGTTGAATGTTTTCTTTGCATTCTCTTAACAGATTAAATAATCTGCACAGCAAAGTTCATATGAAAATCCTGCCCATGATGGCACAACCACTGGATGACGGGCTAGTGAGTGGAAAGGCAAGCTTTTTCCTTTCTTTTATGTGCCTCTGGGAAAGTAATTTATAATTTCTGACTATTCTTCTGTAAGTCAAAGTTTGTGTCATGGTGGCCAATAGCCAAGGGAAATCCTTAAATAAAAGTTGGTTCTGCTCTTTCCTACTTGGATGTTGCGGTACAATGAATTAAGAATATCGTCCTTCCATCCATAGTCTTCCATTTTTAAAATTCTAACTTCTTTGTGCTTAAGACTTCATTTGAATATGAATTATTTATTGAATTTAGGAGCTAGAATTTTGGTGGGATACAAGATATGCAAAACTAGAAGGTATTACTGAGATGAGATCATCACCTTTAGTTCTCCTGGAAGAGTTGTTCAAAGTTCCGAGTGCCTATTTAATAGAATGATTCGGGAAACATCATCACTTTCCTGCTTGTGACACTACATCTAACTTAATTCCACTGCATCAACAGCCAACAAACAGCAACTGACAACCTCAGCCTGCAGGCTCCATTGTCCACTAGTGTCTGCAACTGTGTATGTCAACCTACTTTACCCACAATCATAAGAATAATTTTCCTGAACAGTTCTTTTTGCTTATTTGTATTGTGTTGGTTTTAGTTTCTGTGAAACCTTCCAGCACATCACAGAACTCAGAGATGATGATCAGACAGACAGCGCAGGGACTGAGGAGAAAAAAACTAATTGATGACAGAGGCAATGGATTAGAAGAGTAATTTGGATATTTGGGACATTCTTAACCTCTGCCTCTAATAAGAAATGGTCTTAAAATAAAGAAATCTTTCATGCAGATCCCTTTATAATATGTTTTCTGCAAAGCCCCTTTCTGATTGCTACTACTGTTTTATTAAAATGACCATCAGCTCTTAGGGGCTAATGAGAAGCACTGATTTTCTGCATTGATGGCTGTATTATTAGAGGAAGAGTGGGCAACCCATAGCAATACCATTTCTCAATGTCACGATCAATCTTGTGGTAGAATAAGCACTGTTACTGTTGGTGGTGATAGCCTCCTTCCAAACAGAGGCTAACTCATGGTGACTGTGTGTACAAAGCAATGACACCTGCCCAGTCCTGTACCAGACCCATTCATTAGTCATTTTGTTGTGATATGGGCTTTCATCAGCCAAATATTAGAAGGTAAAAAATAGACCTTAATGTTCTGTAAGTCAGAACATTAGTGTAAAAGGAGAAACTATGATTCTAGCTAATGTTTCATTACAGAAAACTACAACTAAGGCCTCAGATTTGCGTTTCTAAAGCTAATACATACATCACAGGTATTTAGAGAAAGAAACCAAGCTACCAAATGACAGCATAACTTTGTTCTCTCAGACAGTAATTAAGCCTGGTTTATTGCAGGCCTGGGGCTTATCTAATCTATTCATTCCAATAACCAAGACCTTGTCTCAATTGTCAGTAGGATCTACTTATTGAAGATATATGTATTATCATACTTATTTAAAGTGATTAGTTAGCTCTGAACTCTATCGACACAGCAACTTGATGGCACATAACAACAACAAATTAATGTATTAAATTGAAAACTGTATATAGTTTGTTTTTAATAAACACACTCAACTATAATTTTTTTTTAAATAACACTGCATGTATTTGATAGGGGCCAGAGAAAGAATAAAGGGAAGTTGACCATCAGGGCCTGGAGAAGGAATTAGGAAACTAAGCAGCAGACAATGGAACCAATCAGTGAGCACCAAAAATCGTCCCAGACAGCAAAGGCTAATGAGATTGTTCCAAAAAATCCATCACTTCAGAAAGTCTGGGTAAGTGTGTGGAACCAGAAAGTGCCAAGACCTATACAATTGAGGTCCCCAGAAGGGGTCTGTGTCTACTCCCATCTTAGAGGTAGACCCACTCTTGTGTTCTGAAAGTGTCTCTCTATCTTAATAAACTTTCCTTTGTCTTTATTCTTTGCCTGTTTTGTATGTTATTTCTCTGATTGATCTTGTAACATTTATTTCAGGAACCTCCTGGTACCCCAACAGTACTATCAGTTGTAGGTCAAATAATTAAACTCCAGTTTTTCCACATTAGGAATCACTGAAATCCTTGCCCAAATGTGCCTAAGAGAATTGTCTCTGTTCTGAAATAGTTTGCTCGTCTGACTCAGATTCTGAAGATGCTTTCGTTTATGACTGGTTTTATACCAAGGTCTTTACACTAGTGGCAGAAAGAACATTTTCAGTCTCTGTATCTGCAGTGACTCTAAGTTTGGATTTTAAAAATTTCTACTGGAAAACCACCCGCTACTAGTTACATATTACTCAAAAGGGCATTGCTCCATTTTCAGTATTTGCCAACATTTCAGTTTCTCCCTACTTTCTTTCTAACTGCTACCTGGAATATGTTTGCTCAAGTGGGTGAGAAATACAGAGAGGTGGGAACTGGAGAAACCTGCTTTGTAGCTCCTGGGGTTTCAGTGAGAACTATGGTGTACCTCAAGTCTGAACTAAAAAGGCTTCACTATTGGGCAGAAGTAAAATGTGCCAGCAGGAACACTGTTACAAAGACCTGGGGCATAGATAATTACAACAATGGCTTTTTGAAAAAGTAACTTTTGAGCTATCCTGTGTACAACTATGCTTTCTGTAGCATCCCAGTGAATTGATTTAGTGTTTATGTTCTACTTACCTCTTTTGGAGTCCTTCCATCCTTAAAAGCTGTAACTCGTATTCACTGTTGGTGGGAGTGTAAAATGGTGTAACCATTATGGAAGGTTGTATGTATGGCACTTTCTCAAAAAGTTGGAAATAAAAATGCCATTTGACTCAGCAATTCCACTGCTGAGAATATATCTTAAAGAAGCCATAATTGCCACTAAGCAGATATATGCTCATTCATGTTTATCTTGCCTTTTTTCACAATAGTAAAGAATTGGAAACAACCTAAGTGTCCATCAACAAACAAATGGATAGAGAAGCTGTGGTATACTCACACAATGGAATCCTATGCTTTATTGAAAAACAAGGAACTCAGGAAATATTATACAAAAATGGGTGACCCTGGAGGACATTATGCTGAGTGAAATATGTTAGTCACAAAAAGACGCATAATGCCACTGTTATAAAAGAGGACTGACATAGGGGTTGGGTGGGATTGAGAAAGAGGGGGTAAATAACGTATACTGCATTCAATCAGATGAGGGTGAGAACTGTTTAAAAGGGATATATGATTATTGTCATGACAGGAGTCCAGAATGAAGGCAGCATAGTGCAGTGGATTATGCAGGGGGGAGGGATTGTATAACAATGAAAGAGTTTTTCTTTTACTTTTCAAAAAGAAGAACTAGTTGGGGGGGGAGGGGTGAGCAGAGAGAAAAGTGCAACAATGAATGAATGGAAATCCAAAGTCTCTGTAAACTTCCATTAAAATTAATTTTTAAAAAAACCACAAAACTTGAAAGCATTCATACAAGGTGCAGCGACTTGCGTCTAGTACCTGGAGCAAGAGAGTCAGAAATAGATGGAAATGGAATGTGTGAATAATTGCTGCTTTTATCATGAGACCAAGAGAACAGGATGGTACCAAGCATTTTAAGCATTTTTCCATCAAAGATTTCATTGAAGATTTTCATTGAAGAATCCTGATGAAAAGGGGTAAACATGAAACAGAATTTCAAGTTCTAATTAGATCCAGATTTTTCTGGCACCCTGAAGACTAATACTATTGCTTTGAGATAATCTTTAAATCTTGAACTTTATATAAAAAATATTCCTTGAAGTCTTTCTCAAGCTGAACAACAGTTTAGTCTAAGTGGTTAAGAATGCTTGCCTTGAGTATTGTGCTTTTCAAAGATCTATTATTATTGTTATGTCCCAAGCTAGAGCTGGTATGACTCATAGCAACTCTATGAACAACAGATTGGAACCCTATCCTAGTCTCATCATTTTTTACACACTTGAGCACACAGTCACTGTATTAATTCATCTGATTGAGGGTCTTCTCTTTTGCTGACTCTCCCTTCCCCCTCCTTCCCAAGCATGATATCTCTCTCCGTGGAATAGCCTTTCTTAGCAACAGATACAAAGTATGTGAGATGAAGCTTTGTCATCTTTGGCTCCAAGGAGCACTCTGACTGCACTTTCTCCAAAGACATGTATGTTTATTCTTTTGACAGTCCACGGGATATAAAGTACACCACAGCTTAAAGACATAAATTCTTCTTCTGTCATACTTATTCATTATCCAGCTCTCAGAGTATAGCAAATGATGGGAAATCCCATGGCCTGAATCAGGTACTCCTTAATCTTTAAGTTGATATCATTGCTGTCAGTAATTTGGAGAGGTTCCTGACAGCAGATGTGCTCAATGCAATAAGTCTCTTGATCTCCTGTCTGCTGGTACCAAGCTTGTTGATGTAGTTCCCAGTAAGATTAAATAATTAACAATTTCAATCTTTTCTCCATCTATCCTGATATTGCTTATTGGTCCAGTGGTGAGGATTTTCATCTTCCTGATGTGTAGATACAATCCATATTGAAGGCTGTAGCCTGGTCTTTTGCATCAAACCCTATAATTCTTCCTCACTTTTGGTGAGCAAGGCTGTGCCATTTGCATAACAAAGTTTGCTGATAACTCTTCCTCTAATACTGATGCCACATTCTTCATCATCAATTCCATCTTGTTGAATAGTTTTCTCAGCATACAGATTGAATAAGTATGGAGAAAGCATACAACTCTCACATCCTTCCTGATTTTAAGCCATGCAGTGCTTTTTTCTCAGGACATCTAGGTCTAGGTATATTTGCATCTATTTAAAGATATAGACAGCACCAAATTGACAGAAAAAACTCTAAATATTAGATAAGAAACCTAGGCAGTGAGTTTATATTAAGCTAGTTGTATAAAGGTGCCATCAAATTGATTACGGCTCATGGTAACCCTATGAACAACAGATCTGAACCCTGTCCTATCCTGTGCCATCCTCACATACTTGAGCCCATTGTTTCAGTCACTGGGTCAATCCATCTGGTTGAGGGTCTTCCTCTCTTTCACCGACCCTCCACCTTTATGTTATATTCATGAGGGAGACAAAAAAATTAAAAAAAGGATGAGAATGGTTGCACAAGTCCATGAATGCAATAAATACCTCTATATGGTACTTGTAGAAAATGTCAAATGAGTGTATATGCTCTGGGGTACATTCTCAGCTACAACAAAAAAGGAGATATCAGCCCAGATGCTACTATTTCACCATTTAACCATTTCTACCTGCATAGGATACAGAGCCATTGTTCAAAATGAGCAAAAAGCAGGTCTTGATTTCTGGCTCCTAAGCAAACTAGAAACATAAGTTTCAGAGTTAGTTTAAAACCATGAAAGGACTAAAGTTTTTAAAAAGCAAGTGCTTTTCATGATTGCCAAATTTAAGAGGGTCAAATTATTTTTATCTGCTCATTAGTTTTCTAAAATTAAGCTTATCATTACGAATCTTGGATCAGCCAGCTTGGCTTTATACACAGTAAAGCTCTTCTCTCCCCCAACCCTGCGCCTTCCCACTCTCTCTTCTCTTTTCCTTATGTGATTTGCCATGGTCTTTCTTTTTGTCTTATTAAATAGTACTGACTTTCATCTGTTGAACACCTACAAGGTATTGGAAACTTTGCTAAATCTTATTCATATCTTTTACTTCCTTTCTTTGGAAAGTAAGTGTTATTATAAATAAATTAGGAAAGAGTTGAATCACTTGAGCCCCCAGCTGGGAAATGACACAGCTCATCTTGCTCTACTTGTCTCCAGAATCTATATGTTTAAAAAATAACTTTGGTCTGTATCTCTTTAAGGTAACCTTTTTTTTTTTTTTTGCATAGGTTCTTTCCAGGTTGAGTATCTGAACCTTGATTATAATAATGAGGGAAAATCCTGAGGAGATTTTAAAGTAGAAAAATTTACACTGTAGACAGATAATTGGAAAAATTTGTTGGACAATAAATACCAAATCAAATACAATCATACCAAATGGTTACACAACAGATTTAAATTTCAATAATTAATCTTTTACCACTATCTTGAAATACAATATTGTAAGTGACAGGATACTATCCATACGCATACAGGGAAGACCTGTTAATATCACTATCATTCAAATTTATGCAACAACAACCAGAGCCAAGGAGGAGGAAAGAAATTACTTCTTCTAGCAATTGTACTCAGAAATTGATCAAACATAATCAAGATGCACTAATAATAATAGTGACTTGTATGTAAAAGTTAGAAAGTAGGAAGAAGGATCAGTAGTTGGAAAATAGGGACTTGGTGACAGAAATGAGGCCGGGGATAGAATGATAGAATTCTGCACACTGATTTGTTCCTAGCAAATACCTTTTATAAGAAACATAAATACAGGATATACATATGGATTCCACCTGATGGGATGCACAGGAATCAGATCGATTACATCTGTGGAAGGAATCATAAAAGTTCAATATCAGCAATGAAAACTAGGGCAGGTGCTGATTGTGGAACAGACCATAAACTGCACATATGCAAGCTCAGTTTAAAACTAAAGGAGGTCAAATCATATCCACAGGAATCAAAATTTGATCTTGAGTCTGTTCCACCTGAATTTAATGATCAACTCAGGAACAGGTTTGAGGCCTTGAACACTAATGAATGAAGACCAGGTGAGTTGTGGGAAGATATTGAGAATATTGTCTATGAAGAATGCAAAAGGTCATCACAATGAAGGAGGAAGAAGAAAAGACCAAAATAAATGTCAGAAGAGATTCTGATGGAGAAATGTTAACAAATTTGGCACTTATTTGGATCCATCACCTGACATCTCATCTGGCTGCTGCTTTGCATCACCACACCAGGACCTAGACAAATGGGACTGAGATACCATCTTGAGCTCTCCTTTTAATTTTGACCTTCCTTTATTTGGAGTGGAGGCATTTTTTAAAGGAAAAAAATGTCATAGGTTGCCTAAAAAGAAAATGCATTTAAAATTACTTGAGAATACCTTGTAGTTTAATATATTTGACCTCCTCCTCTTGTTCCTGGTGCAGCCAGAACTAGAATATAGATCATAAAATGAGAGGCTGTCTTCAGATAACTTCAGTTAAACAACTTCTGGGACTAGAATATAGCCACAAGAATCAAATCTTAATTCAGAGGAATTCATAGCAGTGCCAACATTCCAAGTGGATCCTTAACACATCCCGTCAACACAGATGGAAGTGGTTAACTTTGGAAGAGATTACCAAAAGAATAAAAAGACTAATACAATTGCGAAAAAAAGAGAAGAGATTCTGAATTTTACATTAGAGTGCCAAGGAGCCAAAGAAAGGGGGAGACGGGAAATCAATAAGTTAAGGAGCCGAATAGAAGATTTCAAAGGGCAATTCAGGAAGACAAGACAAAGTATTAAAATGAAATGTGCAAGAGCAGGAGTAAAAAAATCAAAAGGACCAAACTTGCTTCACATTTCTTTTTTTTTTTTCTTTTTTTTTTACCTTTGTCTCGGCGCTTGAGGATAGAACCGGCGGACAGGAAGCCACCGGCACCGAAGACATGACGTCGAGGGAGCCCTCTGCCTCCGTACATAACGGGGACTGGGACCACACGCCCAGCCCCCGCCAAGAAAAGGAGGGTTCACCCGCCCACGCACCCCTAACCGCAATTTAGAGCACGAGGAAGCGTCACACTCACTCGGGCTGTCTGAACTCCCGCTTCACATTTCTTAAGCTAAAGGAACTAAAGAACAAATTTAAGCCATGAGTTGCAATGCTTAAGGATGCTGTAGGCAGAATTATTGAATGATTCATGAAGCATTGAAAGAAGATAGAAGGAGTATACTGAGTCATTGTACCAACAAGAATAAAGTGAAATAGAAGAATTTGAGGAAGCAATATCTGATCAATAGGCAATGGTGATGAAAAAGTAAACCAGGCTGTTCTGAAGGAGTTGTCAAAAAATAAAGCCCCAGGAATTGATGGAATACCAATTGACATATTTCAACAAATAGATGCTGCCCTGGATGAGCTCACTAGGTTTTGCCAAGAAATCTGGAGGACAACTATCTGGTCAACTGACTGGAAGAGAGCCATATTTATTCCCATTCTAAAAAAAAAGGGACCTGACGGAGTGTGGCAGAGTGTGGATATTATCAAATAATATCACTAATATTACACTAGCAAAATCCTGATGAAGATTATCCAGAATCAACCAGAACAGTACATTACAGAGAATTACCAGAAATACAAACTAGGTTTAGAAGAGGTCATGGCACTGGAGACCTTATTGCCAATGCCAGATGGATTTTGATGGAAAGCAAAGAGTGCCAGAGGGATGTCTATCTGTGTTTCATTGACTATGCAAAGGCATTAGTGTGAATCATAACAAATTGTGGCCCACTTTAAGGAAAACGGGAATCTCAGAACAGTTGACTATGATTATGCGACACTAATACTTGGACCAGCATATGGTCTTCAGAACATAGCAACACTACATGGTTGAAAATCAGAAAAGGTGTGCATCAAAGGATGTGTCCTATCTCCATACCTTTTCAATTTATGTGCAAAACAGATCATTTGGGAAGCTAGGCTTTATGAGGAGGAATGTGGCATCAGAATTAGAGGAAGACTCATCAACAATCTACATTATGCCGGTGACACAGCCTTGCTTGCTGAAAGTGAGGAGGACCTGAAGCACTTGCTGAAAAGGTCAAGGATTCTGATCTTTCTTCAATATGGATTGAAGCTCAACATCAAGAAGACAAAGATTCTCACCACTGGGCCAATTGGTAGCACCCATAATAGATGGAGAAGAGATTGAGATTGTTAACAATACAACTTTCTCAGTTTCACAGTCAACACTCTTAGCACCAGCACCCAGGAAATCAAAAGATGAATTGCATTGGGAAAATCTGCTGTCAGAGTTCTCTCCAGAATATTGAAAAGCAATGATGTCAGTCTAGAGACTAAGGTGTGCCTGATGCAGGTGATGGTCTACACCATTATTTGCTATGTATCAGAGAGCTGAACAATGACTAAAGATGATAGAAAAAGAATTGATGTCTTTGAATTGTGGTGCTGGAAAGAGCCTTTAACATACCATGTGCCACCAAGAAAACAAATACATCTGTGTTGGAGAGGGTGAAACCAAGTTTCTCCTTGGAGGCTAGGATTTTGAAGCTCTGTCTCATATACTTTGGGCACATGCCCAGGAAGGACCGTATTTTGGAGAAGGACATCATTCTAGGAAGTGTGGAGGGATAGTGCAGCAAAGAAAGACCCCAGATGAGCTGGATTGATACAGTAACTGGGGAAATAGGGGTAGGTGTGTCCGAATCAGTAAGTCTGGCTCAGGACAGGGCAGGCTTCAGAGCTGCTGTACATACAGTTGCTATGAATTGTAGGCAAATCAACAGTACATAATAACAACATGGAATCAGTAAACTTTTTTTTAAAATTA
>NW_006399896.1:928727-961199 GCF_000299155.1 Elephantulus edwardii
TTTTACATTTTATTTATATAAAAATTTTACATTCATTTGCATACAAAATTTATATGCATTGTATTTCACACTATCCTTCATTCATATTGTGCTTCATACAGTCACCCTCTTCCATTATGTTTTATTAAACTGTGCCCTTCATTACCTCATCTTTCCAGAGTCCTGCCAGATCTTTCCCATTTCCTTTACCCTCCCCCCTATTAAATTGTGCAACCCTATGATTTCCCCCCTGCCCACTCTCACCCTTCTGTTTTCTGTTTCCATCTCTTCTCCCCTTGGATCCCCATACACATTTGCCTAATTATCCTTCTGTTTTCACAATAATGGTCCTATGCAGTATATATTCTTATGAGACTGTTAGTTCACTCAGCATAATGCCCTCCGGTCTCTCCTAAGTTTTGTAGTATTTTTCAAAATCATTGCTCCTGAGTGATGGTACCACTCTCATGTGAAGGTACCACTATTGTGTCAACCCATTCAAGTGTGGTTGAACATTTGCACTGTTTTCATGTTCTTACAATTATGAATAATGCTACTATGAACATTGGTATACAAATCTCTACGGCTCAGTTCTACTTTTCTTAGGGTATGTTCCTATGTGTGAAATAGATGGATCATATAGAATTTCTATATTCAACGTTTTTGAGGAAACATCAAACTGTCTTCCAGAGTGGTTGTACTATTTTACAATCCTGCAACAGTCATGAGAGTTCCTGTCTCCACATCCTTTCCAAGATTTATTACTTGATGTCTTATTAAACTTTGCCAGTGCTACAGGGGTGGGATCGTATCTCATTGTGATTTTGATTTTCATCTCTCTTATTGTCATTTTGAGCATTGCTTAATGTGTCTGTTGGTTATCCAAATGTCTTACTCTGTGAATTCTTCCTGTGTCTCTTGTCCATTTTGTAACTGGGTTATCAGTCTTTTTCTTGTGGAGGCCCTGAAGGATTCTGAAATCTTTTGTTATGAGACTCATAACTGAGATGGTATTGCCATATACTTTTTCCCAGTCACTAAGTTTTCTTTCCAGCCTATTGGGCCAAATTTTTTATGTGCACAGGGATTTAATCTTAAGAAGGTCCCAGTCATCAGGTTTTTTTTGTCCTAGTTGCGTGTTTCTGGCTATATTTGGCAGCCTCTTTATACCATAGGTGAGACCTAAGCTTGGTCCCGATTTGTCTCTTATGATCTTTATGGTTTTAAGCTCTACCACTAGATCTCCGATCCATCTTGAGTTGACTTTTGTTTATGGTATGAGAGATGTATCCTATTTTAGCTTTCTGCAGAAGCAGTCCAGTTTTGCCAGCACATTTGTTGAATAGATTATCATTTCCCTATTTGATAGATTTTATTTCCTTGTTAAATATCAGTTGATCATAGATGTTGGGGAGCTCTGGTGGCCTACTGGCAAGAAGCTAGATGGGTTCATTTCTGGGTACTCAATTTTGTTCCATTGGTCTACGTGGCAGGAATCAAACTCTTAAGCCATTAGGATCTTTTGCAAAATAGACTTGGATCTGCTCTGGATCCTTTTTTTGAGGACGCTTTTGTTTTTCTTTTCCTATACATTCTGTAGAGACTAATAATAGTAGCTTCTGTGCTAAAATATAAATCATGATCAAGAATAAAATTATTAAGACCCTACCATATAAGTTAAATGAACAGTTAAGAACTTGACTACAAACTCAAAGTTTTAATTGACTTAATTATAATTAATTGAGAGTTACCTCAGGGGAAAATAGGGCCTGGTGGTCTACATCTCCAAAACAACCATTAAAACACATTTTACTATGACATGGGATTATTAAGAGTTGGAGTTCATTTGACCACAACTGAATTTTGGCATATCTTAATTGCTTCATATAGATGATCTCATTTAATTATCGCTATACCTTCTTTAATTCTCACTATAACTTTATATCCCAAGACATGGTTTTTCAATTGCTTCATACTGATGTAAAATTTGGACAACAAATAAGAAAGAATAATTGATGTCATTGAATCGTGTTGTGAACAAAGAGTACTGGATATCCCATGAACTACCAAAAGAACAAATAAACCTGTCTTGGAAGAAATGTAACCAAGGTCCTTCTTAGATACAAGAATAGTAAGACTTCATCTCACATACTTTGGGCTTGCTAGCAGGAGACATCAGTCTTAGGAAAAAGACATCACGCTTGGCAAGGTACGAGGTCAGAGAGAGAATAAGACCTTCAGCAAGATGAATTGACAAAATGATTACAACTATAGGCCCAGGAGAAGACAAGGTTCAGATCTGTTGTTCATAGGGCTGACCACAAAATTAAACTGTATTCAGTGGCCTTTAAACTAAAATAAGCCTATCTCCAGGGTAGGGGAAAATTTTTTTTTAAAGTGTTCAATGTGTAGTTTTAAGGAACTCAACTTTCAGTTCTTCTATCTTTCTCATGGAAATATTCTTTTCTAGATACCTCTGTTCAAAAGAACTTTTTCAGTCATTCATCCATTTCAAGTCGTACTATGGACACATTGCTCCAAGGTATAAAGCCCTCTAGGTATCGGTCAAAAGGAGAGCTTCATTCGATGGGACAGAATTGTACCATAGGCCAATCTGCTTTCTGTCTTTTCAGGTTTTCCCCTTCTTTCTTTCTTCTTCTTTTTTTTTTACCGAAAAATGCAAAACAATTTTTATTCTATATGTTTTCTTGATATGTATTTTAAAGAAGCATAGAAGTAAATTATCTGATGCTTAAAGTCATTCATTCATGTTTCCTTTTTACAAAATATACAATTATAAAACTCATTTATATATTATAGGTACATTTACTTAAATAATTTCTGAAAAACATGTGTCCCTAGAAATTTCCCATAAAATATTTTTTATAAGCAACTTGAAAACGGTGTCATTGGACAGATGGTTGTGTTATTTTGATTATGTTTAAAGCTCCTTTTTATATAAGTGTTTCCCACTTGATCTAAGATACTAGTCACCAACTTTGTCTTCTATTGTAAACTGAATTATGTAGCCCAAAAGGATATGTTGTTTAAAGCTTATTTGGAAATAAGAGCATTTAATTTTGTTTCCATCATCTGTTAAATTAAACATCATTATGCCAGAGTAGAGTGAATCTTAATCCAAATGCCTGCTGAGTAGGGAGACAAAGTCATAACTCACAGGGGAATGACAAGTGTGAAGATTAATCTACAAGCCAAAGACTTTCAAAGATCACCAGCAGACACTAGAACTTCAGAGGTGTTAGCAGACTTAAAGAAGAAATCAGAGAGAATGAGAGAAAGCTTACTGCAGCTTTATTAAAGGGGAGAAGGGGAGCTCCAGGGTGAGTTCCTCATCCTGGAGATACAGAATGGGAATTCACATTATGAACTTACTGGGGAGGATTTTTATTAACAGAGTCTTTAGGGAGGGACATTCCACTCTGATTTATGTGCCACCTGCTAGCTCAGCCAGACATGCAAGGACGTTTGCTCTTCTTATCAGCAGAAGGCAAGGTCATCAGCAGTTGAGTTCTGAATGCTTCATTCTTCTCTTTGGCCCCCTTTGCCCAGACTTAACAAGAGGGAGTCATGGAACAGTTCCTCCCCGAGAACCCTTAGAAGGTAACTACAGGGGGGATGGTCAGGTTTGCATGTCTGGCCTCCAGAAATGTAAGACAACAAATTCAGGTTCTTTAAAGCCACACACTTAATGGTGTTTGATTTTTATGTACCCAAATGCCTAAACTGGATGATCAAACCTATTTTATGCAAACTTCCTATGACCTCATAAAATGGGCTTTTTATTGTTGGGCTTATTCATATTTTAAATCTGGAAGTTGGTATAGACACGGTCTGTCTAAATCGTTGAAGAATATTGTATCAATATAGAAATGTTTACCTTGAGGAAGAGCCTTAAAAATATTATAGAAAAAAAAAACCAAAAAAACAAAAAATAAAAATATCTGAAACTCTTAGTCTAAGAAAAGCCAATAGGGAATGTCTCTTCCTACTTCCAAAAAAAAAAAAATTTAATACAGCTTGGATAACTTATTTTAAATTTAATGATTTAAAATTTTATTTCTATGAAATAATTATTAGAATTGCTATTGTCAGTAATTCTTAGAATTATGAAAACAATTCATAGTTTTGCTGTTGTCAATAAATAACAATGTTGTTTTTATGTATGATCTATGTCCATGCAGAACCAACTCACAGCTGACTCTTCAGCACATTTCAGAGTTTATAAATCGCATGGGAGGAGATTGTCCGTATTTCTGTCACAGAGCCACTGGTGGACCCTAACTGTCTTATCACTAAGCTACCAGATTACCACTAAATCAATAGATTAGATGTTGTCAAGTCAAGAGGGATGTCAGAAGAGAATAAGGAGATGGAAGTTCCTGTGTTAGGAAGCTCAGGTTCTGACATAGAGTAGAGTAGGGAAGTGGGAAACTATTTTGTTTAATGGTTTGCCTCTTTATTCCTTGACCTTTACTTATAAAGTAAAGCAGAGTATATATCTAAGAAAAAATGAGTTAGAGGTTTCTTAATATAATTTAAATATAAACATATTCTTTCAGCTTATCTCAATTCTTATTACTTTATAGCTTCAAAGCAAGCCATCGTTGAACAGCATTATAGGGTAGTGAGTGGCATGTTGTTGTTAGGTGCCGCCAAGTTGAATACCACTCATAGTGACCTTATGAACAAAAGACCTGAACCCTCTTCTATCCTTTGCCATCCTCCCACTTCCTGATACACTAAAAGCCTATTGCAGCAGTCACCATGTCAATACATCTCGTTGAGGGTCTTCCTCTCCTTTGCCAACCCTCCACCCTTCCCAGCATCATGTCCTTCTCCAATGACTAGCCCCTTCTGGCAACATGCCCAAAGTATGTAAGGCAAAGCCTCATCATTCTTGTGTCCAAAGAGCACTCTGCCTTCACCCTTTTCAAGGCATACTTATTTGTTCTCTTGGCTGTTCATGGGGTGTTCAGTGCTCTTCTTCAGCACTGTAGCCGAAGGCGTCAATACTTTTTCTGTCATCCTTTTTCATTGTCCAGCGCTAAGATGCATAGCAAGTAAGAGGAAAGACTGTAGCGTGAATCAGACGCATCTCAGTTCTCAAACTGACTTCATTATTCCTTAATAATTTGGGGAGGTATCTAACTTCAGATTTTCCCAGTGTGATACATCTCCTTATTTCCTGACTTCTGGTACTGAAAGGTTAATTGTGCAGCCAAACAAGATGAAGCTATTGACAGTTTCAGTCTCCTCTCTATCTATCATGACAATGTCCGCCAGTCCAGTGGTAAGAATCCTTGTTTTCTAGATATTGAGATGCAATCCATACTGAAGGCTGCATTCCTTGATCTTCTTCAAGCGCTTCAAGTCCTCCTCACTTTCAGCAAGCAAGGTTGTGTCATCTGCATAATGCAGGTTATTGATAAATTTCCCTCCAATCCTGATGCCACACTCCTCTTCATAGAGTCCAGCTTCTTGGATAATTTTCTCAGCATACAGATTGAATAAGTATATAGAAAGAATACAACCCTGACTCACTCCCTTCTCAATTTTAAACCATGGAGTGTTCCCCAGCTCTTTTCACACAACAGACAGGTATAGATTCTATATAAGCACAATCAAGTGCTCTGGGATTCCCATTCTTTTTAATGTCAGCCACAACTTGTTATGATCCCCACAGTCAAATGCCTTTGCATAGTCAATACAGCACAAATAGACATTCTCTGTTATTCCTTACTTTCAGGCTGGATTCATCTGACATCAACAATGATGTCTTTAGTGCTATGGCGTCTTCTAAATCCTGCTTGAACTTCTGGCAGTTCCTTATCTATGTTTTTTAAATTATCTTCTTCAGCAGTATTTTGTTTGCATGTGATATTAATGATATTGTTTAATAGTTTCCACATTCAGTTGGATCACGTTTTTTGGGAATGGGAACAAATATGGATCTGTTCCAATCCATTGGCCAGACCGCTGTCCTCCAAATTTCCTGGCATAGACTGGTAAGTGCCTCTAAGGAAGGCTATATCTTTTAATTGAAACAAGTCAATTAGTATTTCATCAATTCCTGGGACCTTGCTTTTTGCCAATACCTTCAATGAAGCTTCCACTTCTTCCTTCATTACCATTCACTCCTCTTCATATGGTTCTTCCCGAAATCTTTCAGTGTCAATAAATTATTTCTGTTATAGTGATTCTGTGTATTCCATCATCCTCTTTTGATGCTTTTTGCATCATTCAATACGTTGCCCATAACATCTTTCAATATTGTGACACGAAACTTAAATTTGTTTTTCAGTTCTCTTAGCTTGAGGAAGGCTGAGTGAGTTTTTCTCTTTTTATTCTCCAATTCCATCTCTCTGCACATTCCATTATAATACTTTGCTTTGTTGTCCTGAGCTGCCCCTAGAAATCTTCTGTTCAGCTCTTTCACTTTGACATGTTTTTCTTTAGATGCTCCAATGCAATTTTTGCAGCCTCTTCTGACATTCAATTCAATTTTTTATTTCTCCTCCATTTTTCTAATAAACTTTTGCTTTCTTTATGGATGATATCCTCAACTCATCTGGTCTTTGATCACTGGTATTCAATTACTCAAACCTTTTCTTAAGATGATCTTAAAATTCAGATGGAATTGATTCAAGAGCATATCTTGGTTCCTGTGGACTTATTAATTTTTTTTACCTCAGTTTGAACTTGTGTATGGGTAAGTGATGATCTGACCCACAGTTTGCTCCTGGCTCCTGTCCTGGTTTTGACTTCCAATATTGAGTTTTACAATAATTTCTTCTACAAATGTCTTCAGTCTGATTCCTATGCAGCCCATCAGGTGAGATCCAGGTGTAAAGTTTTCATTTGTGTCTTTTAAAAAGGTATTTGCAGTGCAGCAATGAATAAATGGAAATCCAAAATCTCTGTAAATGCTAATTAAAATTATTCAAAAAATGATAAAAAGGTATTTGAAATGAATAAATCATTGTAAATACAAAATTCAGTCATCTAATTCCAGTCTTGTAGTGGCATACATTCTTTTAAATGCAACAGGAAGCTTTAGCAGGATACATTAGCTAAATATAGGTAAAACTTTTATGTGATTTTGGGAGCTGATAGTTAAAAACCTCTACTATCAAGTAATGTCATCAAATATTTATTTCAGCTGTAACAAATCTGAACTTTATCTTATAATATGATTAAATTATTTCTAATTCCAATAAACAAAGAAAAATAAAACCTTAGCTAGCTTCCAGAGGGGTGTATAGGAAATGTTTTATCCTATCACATCTCATAGATGCATTTCTAACAAAAGTATGTTTTAAGCATCATTTATTTAAAACGTATTTTGATTGGATTGTGTGTGACATCTAGCTCCTTTTATCTAACAGTCACAGAGGTTGAGGTTCATGTGGTCCAAAGGACTAATGGTTTATCTCTTCTTTGTTCTGGAAACAAACTGATCCACAGTTGCACTTTAGATGACTGTTTGCAAGCCTTTAAGATTCTGTTCTCCACTCACCAAACTAGGATATAAAATACTGTCTTCATGCACTATGTTATGCCAGTTGGCCTTGATGTTCCTGAGTCTATAGTCCTGAGCCTGGGACTCATTCCTCCAATGTTGGTACTAATTAAACTTACAAATCATTGCCCTATGTTGACTCTTGCTGTATAAATACATGTATTTGAGGCATATACCAATATGAATGTAGAAATACCATCTGCCAAAGAAAGCTATGTATGGTCATAGGTTTGGACAATTGATGTAGTCTTTTTTACCTCTCTGTCTTTTATCTTGCCTATCTGCCAATGGATCCACAAGCGTTAAGTATTTTGCCTTTGCTTTATGAAAGTGAGTAAAATTACATTTCCTGACCCAGAGATTACAGCTCAAATGCCTTACAGGCCGAAGAAGACATTACATAGCTATAGATTATACAATAGGAAAGGTAAGCCCGTGCCTAGGGCATAAACAAAACAGGTGTACAGGACATCCAGAGCAAAAACTCTTAGAGACCAACCAGACAGGACACAGGGTAAGTGAGGAAATACCATAATGGAGGTAAAGTGTTGGTGCAATTGAATGAAACAAGTATCTACTCTAATGTGTGAGAATGTGCCAGATAAAAATAAACACATTATAAAGATGCTCATGTGCACTGTTGTTTAAACTAAGAGGCCCCTAAATCTTCAACACTTTCACTGACACCTGCTTCTTATAGTCTTTCCCCATGCAATTGAATTCCTCTATTGGATGGCCTTAGAGAAGTATATTATTTTTAATAAATAAGATATATAAGTGGGTTATTGCTTCTAACTCTTGTTTCATTCTTCCTGCATGACATTTGTGTGTTCAGTCACTACTATATATGTCATTTGAAAAAGAAGTTACCTCATGAATACTAAGACATAAACATACACACATATGTTTGTGTCTGTGATGTGTATTACATAGTCTATTTAATTGGGTGAGTAAGGAGAGGAGAGACAGCACATATGTTCAGGGGTTAGAGCCCTCACAGCTTTAATTCAGCTGTGTGTGTTGAGGACAGGCTTGTGGGTCTCTTGCAATGTAGAGATGATTCTGTCAGACCTTCCCAACAGTCATTGTATCAAGGGATGAATTGCATCATGGTAGCAAAGTGTCTCCTTAGCTAATTTGAAGAAAGGAACTTCAAAATATATTAGTGATCTTCATGAAGATTTTTATGAGACTACAGAACACATAAAACAAAATATTACATGCTCACTTCAGCAGCACATATACTAAAATTGGAACTATACAAAGAATATCAGCATGGCCCCTGAGCAAGGATGACTTGCTAATTCATGATTTAAAAAACAATAACAACAACAACAAAAGAATGCTGATATCATATCGAAAAACAAACTGGACTTTGTTCATCTGTGTGTATGTCCAGCAGAAAGGGCAAATGCAAATTTTGGGCAATTATCTGAAAACACAAATGTCCTTCATACCTTTCATGCAGCACTGCTAAAAGACAATGTGTTTTGCTTTCCTATGACACGGAGGTTTTACAATGAAAGTCTTTGGCCACTTCTTAGTTTCCTCAAAGTGCACAGAATCAGTGAGATACTTTAATTTCTAAAAATAAGAAGTGATATACTTGAATATATATGATTATGCCCACTGAAAACATGTTAAAATGTTGATCTGCTACAAAGTCACATTTTCAAAGTGGGAGATGAAGGGGGAAAAGCTATTAAGGGTGAGAATGTAGAAAATAATTACAGCAAAACACCCTCTTTGGGATTTGAAAAGGCCATAAGAACTAAAAAGATATTTTGTTTGAACTGTAATTTGTTAAAATCTGCTATTTTTGCCATAATGTTGTGCTGGAACTGAAAAAACATTGCTGCAAGGAAATGGTTGTTTGGTGCTGTCTCATTTGGCTCTGACTCACAAAGTAGGGTGTACCCTGGAGAGGAGAAACCAGGCTGCTCCTTAGAGGTAAGGATTTTGAAGCTCCATCTCACATACTTTGGGGATGTTGCCAAGATGGACACTTGGAGAAGGGATCATGCTTGGAAAGGTGGAGAATCAGCCCAGGAGAGGAAGATTCTGGATGAGATGGGCTGACACAATAACTGGGGTAATAGGGTAGATATGTGGGAGATAATGAGATTGGCTCAAGATAGGGCAGGATTCAGAGCTATTGTATTCAGGGTCACTAGGAGTCTCAGGTGAATGATGACACACAACAACAACAGCTGTTGTTGCAATGACTGTGCATAAACAGAGCAAAACAAATCCTGTGGCACCCTCACAATCCCTGCCTTGCTTAAGTTTGTTATTTTAGTCACTGTGTCAATGCATCTCAGAGAAACTCTTCCTCTTTTTTTTTCTTTATTTACTTACAGCTGTAATATAAGTTACAAAGAACCTTCTCAATATCTTTCCTAAAACTTTCATTTATTTGGTATCTAACTTCTCTATGAGGGAGCTCTGGTGACTTGGCCCATAGAGAATTGCTCTGCTGACCCAAAGGTGGTGCCTCTTCGGCAGTTCAGGGGAGAGAAAGACCCGCGATCCCCTACACAAAGCCTCCTGAAAACCCGCAGGAAGTCAGTGAATGAGTGAGCAAACCCCTCTACATGTTCAAATTGCTTTTGTGCTTTGAAATGTTTTTACTAAGAATAATTTGATGGCTGTGCTTTGAAGTGTTTGAAAAAGAAGGCTATTTTAGTTATCAATGGCCTATATGATAAATTTAAAAGTGCATAACACGTGATGGTCAAACAGCTGGTCTACCAACACTAGCCTGTAGACTAGTCTGTAGATGTAAAGTGGGTGCACGCTTTTGGAGAACTGGAAATTCATTCCTACATGTTGTAAATTCTATAGTTGTTAGAAAGTAAGATTCTAAGTATTCTATGGTCAAACATACTTGTTGTGAAACTGTTTGTCTTTACATTGTTGCATTGGATTGATAACAGGAGTCTAGGTACAGCTTGCCTTTGAATAAGGGAGGCTTGAATTATTCTAGTTGACTTACATGCAACCTTTTTCAGTATATAATACATTGGAATTTTTTTACATTTGTGAAAATGTAAAAACACAAAGTAACTTGTACTCTAGATATAAGAAAAAAATAAGGAAAAGTTATATATGCTATGGATATATAAGATATATATAGGAACTAGTCTATTTCATCATTTACTATAAAAAATATTCACAAATCTATTGTTAAAAATATAAAAATTTAGGCATACAGATATTTACAGTCTAGCTCCATTCACAGTTAAGAGAAATAGAAATAATGTAGTTGTTGTTGTTATGTACCATCAAGTTGATTGTGACTCACAGCAACGCTATGAAAACCAGGTCTGAATCCTACCGTATCTTGTCCCTTCCTCATTATCTCTGACACACTTGAACCCCTTGCTGCAGTCATAGTGTCTATTCATCTTACTGAGGGTCTTCTCTCTTATTTTGACCTTATACTTTTCCAAGCAAGATATCTTTCTTCAAGGACTGGCTCTTCCTTTAATATATCCAAACCATGTGAGACAAAGCTTCATCATCATTGCTTCCAAGAAGCAACCTTATTTAACTTTTGCCAAAACAGACTTGTTTGTTCTTTTGGTGGTCCATGGGATTTTCAGTACTCTTTCCATTACTACAAATCAAAGGCATCAAAATTATTCCTTTATCATCCTTAGTCATTGTCCAAATTTCAGATGCATGGCAATTAATGAAACAAAATCATTTTATGGATTCGGAACACCTTAGTCTTTAAGCTGACATCATTGCTCTTCAGTACTTTGGAGGAGTTCCTGACAGCAAATTTTTCCAATGTGATTATCATCTTTTGATTTCTTGATGGCTGGTACTAAGGGCGTTGATTGTAGATTCAAGTAAGCTGAAAGCATTGATAATTTTAATCTTTCCCCCCATCTATCATGCTGCCTACTGGCCTAAAGGTAAGGGTTTTTATTTTCCTGATGTTGAGATGTAATCTGTCTTGAAGGCTGTAGCCTGTCTTCTGGAGCAAGTGTTTCAATTCCTCCTTACTTCCAGCAAGCACAATTGTGCCATCCGCATAACACAGAATGTTGAAGAGTCTTCTTCAAATTCATATGCCACAATACTTCTTCATAGAGTCCAGCTTCCTTGCTCTGTTTGGACAGCCATCTCTTGGTCTGGGAATTAAAAAAAAATAAATAAAAATGAAGATGCAATTAAACCTTAACTGTATAAAATTAGCTGCAGTGTATACTGTATAACTAGAATACTTAATCTTAGCCACCTCTTGTTGCTATCGTGTGAGTTCAAGTATTGTGAGAATCTGCTTAAAACTCTGTGTGACCCAGTCATCTCCATATCAGTTGTGTGTCTCTTCAGTACATGGTATATTACCATAAAAATGATCTTCTGTAGTTCTTGTGTATTTTTCATGGTGTTTAGTGCAATGCTATAAATATTGAGTAACATCTTGGGAGCCCCTTGAAGTGTCACTAGTGATGCTAGAGGGTCCCCCAAGAAGCAGAGAAAGGTCATGACATTACATGAAAAGCTTGGCTGTTGGATATTTACCAGAGCCTGAAATCTGGCAGCTGCAGTTGCCTGCTATTTCAAGATAAATTAACTCAGTGTAAAGACCACTGTTAAAAAAGAGAAAAAGGAAATTTGTGATGCTATCTCTGCTGAAGAGACATGAAAATCCTGCACTTTATGTGAAATGCCTTTTTACTCATATTGAGAATACAGCTTTTCTATGAGTGCAGGGCTGCTACAAGCAAAATCTATAGACAACTATTGATTTCTTTGTGTCTGGAAGAAAGAGAGAAGAAAAGCAAAGAAATACTAAAGCAATAGGACTCAATTTCCAAACAAAAAGAAATAGATGGTACTTGGCTATTGCTGTTGACCACAGTGAACACAGGAGAAGATCCTGGGTAGTGTAGGGGAAATGCATAACAAAACAAAAAAGGCCAGGCTTACCGATTTGAAAAGACTGATAGAACCCTGAGGTTTATGACCCTTAGTCATCCTTTGAGCCTGGAGCAAAACACATTCCAAACATGAACAGGCCTAGTTGGTGACCATTAATAACAACAGAGAAGCGCTCACTCTTTAATCAGATAATTATATAAGGTAAAAAAAAAAAGCAGCATTTATGCAAGGATAAAGCCCAAAAATCTGGAAAAGGTGGGTAGGGTAGAAAGATCATTTAATGGAAACTAGAATTACAGTGAGAAAATAGGAAAAATGTGATTACAATGTGGATATTGTAATAAGTGTTATAAACAAAATATGAATAGTTAAATGAAAAGAAAATTTGCTTTGTGAACTTTCAGTTAAATGACAATGTTGTTGCTGTTATGTGCCATCGAATCACTTGCGACTCATAGCAACCGTACAAGAGCCCTAAACGCCATTCTATCCTGTGACAATCTCGCTGTCTCAAACACACTCATTCCCACCACTCCACTCACAGAATCAACCCATCTCATCAAGGGTCTTCTTCTCCTGTGCCATCCCTCCATTCTCCCAAACATGATGTCCCTCTCCTTGCAACATGCCCAAAGTATGTCAGACGAAGCTTCAGAATCCTTGACTCCAAGGAGCATTAGAAACTGCAAAAAGAGATGTCTGCTCTAGAGTCTAATGATGCTAGAGAAGTGACGTTATTATTTGACAACATAAAGCAAAAGTAAGGTAAAGGACCTAAAGCTGGAAAATTTAATGCCAGCAAGGGATGATTTGTTAATTTTAGAAAGAGGTTTGGCTTTAAAAATGTCAAGATAGCAGAAGTTGTTTCTGCTGACCAAGAGGCAACAGACAAGCTCCCCGACACCATTAAGCAAATCACTGAGGGGAACAAATACTTAAACATGTTTTTAATGCAAATAAAAGTGCTCTGTTCTGGAGAGAAAAAAAAAACAATGCCAAAAGGGCATTAATAACTAAGGAAGAGGTTCAGGCTCCAGGACCTAGGGCAAAAAAGGATAGGCCAATTTTGCTGTAAATTTTGTTGTTACATACAATAGAGTTGGAACCAACTCATAGCTGACCCTCCAGTAGGTTTTCAGAAGCAGTAAATCCCAGAGAAGGAGATTGCTCATCTACTTCCTGTGAAAGTGAACTATGTCTTTGAGTTGAGAGCACAACTCCTTACCACTAAGCCACCAAAATTCCCTTGCACTCTAAATAGATAATATAAATTTACAGCATTGATAAATATAGTTGTTGTTGCTGTTTGTGCTTTAGAGTTGCCTACAACCCATAGTGACTCTATTTACAACAGCCCTTGAACCCTGCCCTGTCCTAAGCCAGTCTCACTAATTTTGACACACCAACTGACATTGCCTGAGTTACTATATCAATCTGTCTCACCCAGGGTCTTTCTCTCCTGTGCTGTCCCTCCACCCTTCCAAGCATGATGTCCTTCTCCAAGGACTGGTCTCTCCTGGCCATGTGCCCAACATATGTAAAACGGAGCTTCAAAATCCTAGCCTCCAAGGAGAAACTTGGTTTCACTCTCTGCAAGACAGAACTAGTTTTCTTGGCGGTCCATGGTATGTACAAAACTCTTGTCCAGCACCACAGTTCCAAGGCATCAATTCTTCTGTCATCCTTAGTCATTGTCCAGCTCTCTGATGTATATATAGCAAGTAATTTCAAAGACTATGGCCTGGATTAGGGCCACTTTAGTGTCTAGACTAACATTGTTGCTTTTCACTACTCTGAAGAAGTCCCTGACAGCAGATTTTTTCCAGTGCAATTAATCTTTTGATTTCCTGATTGCTGGTACCCAAAATGGTGATTGTGGAGCCAAGCAAGCTGAAATTATTAACATCAGTGAGAATCTTTGTCTTCTTGATATTGAGACTCAATCTATATTGAAGACTACAACAGTCCTTGACTTTCTGCAGCAAACGCTTCAGGTCTTCAGTTTCAGCAAGCAAAGTCATTTGCATAACGTAAGTTGATGGGTTTTCCTCCAGACTTGATGTTACATTTCTCCTCATAAAGCTCTGCTTTCTGAATGATCTGTTCTACATATAGATGAAAAGGTATCCTGATTTTGAACCATGCAGTGTTTCCCTCCCTGTTCTGATCTGAGGACTGCTTGTGTTCTGAGGACTGTTTCCTGGTTCAAGTATAGATTTTGTGTAAGCACAATAAAGTGTTCTGGGATTCCCATTTTCCTCAAGTTTAGCCACAATTTGTTGTGATCCCCACTGTCAAATGCCTTTGCATAGTCAATGAAAAATAGATAGCCACTCCTCTGGTACTCTTTGCTTTCTGCTAAGATTCATCTGACATTGGCAATAATGTCTCTAGTGCCACAACCTCTTCTAAACCCAGCTTGTATTTCTGGTATTTCTTTGTCAATCTACTGGTCCAGTCATTTCGGGATAATCTTCAGTAAGATTTTGCTAGTGTGTGGTATTAGTGATACTGTTTGATAATTTCCACACTCTGTTGGATCACCTCTTTTTGGAATGGAAATAAATAAGAATTTCTTCCAGTCAGTTGGCCATGTAGTTGTCCTCAGGATTACTTGGCACAACTTGGTGAACACATCCAGTGCAGCATCTGTTTGTTGAAATATATCAACTGATATTCTATCAATTCCTGGGGCTTCATATTTTTGCCAAGTCCTTCAGAGCAGCCTGAACTTCCTCTTTCATCACCATTGCTTTTTTTTTTAAATTCCAAAAATAGTTATAATTTCTAGGGCAACTGTTAAAAAAGACTTTCTAGAACATTCACTACCACCTCAAACTGGTTTTTCTATCTTAAAAAATTTTTGGTTTTTAAATAATATTTTCTTTTTAAATTTTTTTCTGACTTACTTACAAAGTTTAAATACGTTCTTTACCATAGCTTCTTGATCATATGTTGTTTCTTGAAATTCTTCTGTGTCAGCCAATCCTTTTTGGTACAATGACTGTATACTCCTTCCATCTTCTTTTAATACTTCCTCAATCATTCAATATTCTGCCCATCGCATCCTTAAGCATTGCAGCTTGCAGCTTGAATTTGCTGTTCTGTTCCTTCAACTTAAGAAATTCCATGTGAGTTTAGCTCTTTTGCGTTTTCTTCTTTTTTTTTTTTAAGTGGGATGAATTTTTATTTCATCATCTGAAATAATGTAGAAGTTTGAGGTGTAAAATTCAAGGCACTGATGCATTTCCCAGAAAGTCAGACTTCCAAGGCTTCCCTTTGCCATTTTCTCTTTTGCCTTTTTGACTCCAGCTGTTTTCACATTTCATTATAATACTTTGCCTTGTCTTCCTGAGCAGCCCTTTGATGTTTTCTATTCAGCATTCTTAACTTCTTGATTTCTTACCTTTGCTTTGGCTTCTCTGTGCTCTAGCACAATATTCAGAGTCTCTTCTGACATCTATTTCGGTCTTTTCTTTTTCTTTTTTTCTTTGTAATGACCTTTTGCATTCTTCATGAATGATATTCTTGGTTTCTTCCCATAGCTCATCTGGTCTTCATTAATGTTCAAGCCTGCACATCTCTTTCTCAGTTGGTTTTTAAATTCAGGGGGAATAGACTCAAGATCAAATTTTGATCCTTGTATATATGATTTGACTTTCTTTATCTTTAATTTGAACTTGCATGAGTAGTTGATGGTCTGTTCCACAATCAGTACCTGACCTAGTTTTTGCTGCTGATACTGAAACTCTTCAACAATTCTTTCAACAGATGTAATAGATCTGATTCCTGTGCAAGCCATCAGGTGAAATCCACATGTATAGCCAATGTTTATGTTTCTTATAAAAGATATTTGCTATGAATAAATCATCGATTGTGCAGAATTCTATCATTCTATCCCCAAAGTCCATATTTTCCCACTACTGATCTTCTTTCTGGTTCCTAACTTTCACATGCAGTCACCCATTATTATTAATGCATCTTGGTTACATGTTCGATTGCTTTCTGACTGCAGGACTGTAAATGTGTTCTTTCCTATGATATTCTTAATAATATTTTCTTTTTTCACAACTTATTTAACTGTAAGAGTATACTACATAATGGGAAGCTCTTGTGGCCCAATGGTAGAGATGTGCTGCCAACCCGAAGGCACACAATTTGAATCCACTGGCTCTTCTGCGTAAGAAAGATGAGCAGTCTCCTCCCATGTGACTTAGTGCTTCTGAAAACACTGGAAGGCTGGCTATGAGTTGGTTCCAACTCTACAGTGCATAATGACTACAGCAGCAACACATAAAACGTATGTGTTAGAGGAATTCTTCTGTTATCTTAAAGGCTTCTTTGTCAATAGTAGTTAAGTTTTATTTAAGAAAGGGAAAAATTTATGTGTGGATTTTTTATGATGCAGAGTTTCAGCACCTCTTGACTGTGCATTGGTCAAAGGTCAATTGTAATGTGGAACCCTGAGATACAAGTCAAAGACAATTTTGCATTTGTGCCACAGACAGTTCAGAAAAGTATTGGTAATAGAAACAGAGAAAAAAGTAAAATATCCTATTGTAACATGAGACAGAAGTAAATAAGCTATTGTTATTTTTTATCAGATATGAATCATAAGATTTAGCAACAGCATTTTATTTAAGTCCTTTTTTAAGAAAGTCTAACATTTATGTGTCATTAGAACACATAATAACATGTTGTTGTTAGGTCTGTCAAGTTGACGACTTGTAGTGACCCTAAGAACAACAGATGTGAACCTTCCTCGAGCCTACACCGTCCTCACAACCTCTGATATGCTAAAGTCATTGTTACAGTTACCATGTTCATTGGTCTTAATTTTTGTTATAGGAAGAAACATTATAAAACACTATAAATATTATTATGCTTTCTCACATAATGTAATGTAATTTTAATTATTCCCAGTTATTACTATAGGGAGCTCTGGTGGCTTAGTGGTAAGAAATTTTGTTACCATTACAAAGGTACATGGTTGAAATCCACAAGCTTCTCCGAGGAAGAATGATGGGAAATCTTCCTTGTGACTAACTGCCTCTGAAAACCTGCTGAAGGGTAAGCTAAGGGTCTGTTCTGACTTGACAGTACACAGCAACAACAATTATTATGAATCTGTGTCGTTAACTAGTTCTACTATTGTTCTCTTTAAGTAGTAGCATTTATGTAGCTGAAAGGTAAGTAATATGGAAGAATATATAATTTCAAATAAATAACTCTTATTGGTTTTATGTTATGGTAGTATCACATGTGTGTAATTATTTATTTTAGGATTAGGACTTTTGTAGCTATTTTGGTCCTATGTCCTGATTAGATTGTTGTTTCTAAAATGTTGGTTCTGTCTGTGTTTAATAGATATTGAGGAAAAACATGAATATAACTTACATATTTTGTAAGGCTTTGGTGCTTTTTATACTTTTGTTCCATGTGGAAAAACACACCTAGATTTTTGAGGGGAAAAAATATTCCTTGTATTTTAAAAGGATACTAAAATGCGGATTCTGATGTTTGCTTGGGTCTGATTTTAGATAATTTTTAAAATGCTTATTACAAACAAATCTTACCAGTAAGTAGAATAGGAGTGGACACGTTGGTGCAGAACGTCACGCCAGAGTGGTGAGAACCCAGGATCCCTATTGCTGTGTCATCTACACTTTGTGTTCTTCTCCTCCCTTTCTCTAAGACTCTCTACCCTGACATTTTCTTCAGGGCGACTGGCAAAGAGAAATCCTTGGCCTTAGTTATTTCTCTTTCATGGATTCCCCCTTTTACCCATAGCATTTGAGCATTCCTGTGATTTGCTTACTTTGGCTCACGAAAGACCAGTCCAGAAAAGAACATCATGCTTGCTGGACTAGTGTGTCAACAAAACCAAAGGAAATCTCCGATGAGATGGATTGGTAACAATGTAACAATGAAGGTTACATAGAACTAAGCAATGTTTTATTGCAAACTCAACAGCAATGAACAACAACTCACAGTTTGACGGGTATGGTGACATTACATACATACAAGTATGTGTGTTTTCTTACTTAGATTGACAATAAAATAAAAAAGGAATACCGTCTGATGAGTATAGAAACAAAGGCTTGGCAAAGTTATTAAAGATACTCAACATAAGATGAGCAATCTCTTCCTGTTGCAATTTACGATCTTGAGAACTCAAGGAAAGATTGTTATAAATGAGAAGTAACTTGCCAGTAGAGAGTTTGTAATTATTTTTTTGCTTGTTTATTATTTTTATTATTTTTTTAAGAGATGAGAATGAAACTTGAGTCCAGTTGATTCCATAGGCATTGATGGTGAAACCAAGTAAAATGAAATCCTTGAAAGCTCCAATCATTTCTCCGTAAAACATGAGGTTGGTTATAGGTCCAGTTGTGAAGATGTTTGTTGATTTTTTTTTCTGTTTAAGTGCAATCTGCTTAGAAAGCCTAGTTTTTAAGCCTCTTCTCCATTCAAACTCAGTTCAACTCAACTCATTGCCATTGAGTCGGAACTGACAGATAGCTGACCCCTCAATTTGGAGATTGGCCATTTTTCTCCCAAAGGGCTACTGGTGAATTCAAACTGCTACAGTGGTTCAGCAGTACAACTCTCTAAGGATGAGACCACCGGATCCCTCATTCTCCCCAACTAAATACATGAAATTTCTTGAATGAAGAACCTTTTGCCTAATTGCCTCTGGTACAATTCCACAACTTAGCGTAGTGAAGCAGTGCCCAAATTCTGGTAGGCCCTCACTAAGTAGATTTTGAATAAATTAAATTCTGTAAACTAATTTAACCTTGGTAATTTGAAAATGATAGCATTAATTCTAGCCTCTCTTTCTATTATTGCTTCAACAATCATTCAATCAACACCTACACGTGTCAGACTTTATATAGAGGTACAAACAATGTTGCTAAGACAGAGTGTATTTTTGGAGTCATTTAGATGGATCTTAAGGAGAATTGGAGATGACAAAGTCACCTTCTAAGTCATGCTGGTGTGTTATTACTGTGGTGGTCTGAGTGTTGTGATGCTGGAAGCTATGCCACCCGCATTTCATATACCAGCAGGGTCTCCCACTGTGGACACGGTCAGCAGAACTTCCAGGCTAAGACAATCTACAAACATTATTATGGTATGTACGGAAAATATTGAGGATGCCAAAGATCTCATTTTACTTGGATTTGTTTATCAATGTCCATAGAAGCTGTAGTCAAGCAATCAGACAATGTATTGCAACAGGGAAATCTATTGCAAAAGAATGCCTGAGAGTAGAATTTTGATAATCTGTTTTTGAAAAATCTAATGGAAATGTTACAAATCACAAAAGAATATTTTCTGATATGATGCCAAAAGATGCAAACCTATCAGTGACTGTGTTGATGAGGAAGGGCCAGGGTGACATTTAGTTCTGTTGCTTATAAGGTTACCATGAGTCAGATCTGAGTAGATGACAACTAACAACCACTAATCATCATAGGCTGGCACATTCCTCTACCCCTCCTTTTCCAGAATCACCCTGAATCCCTCATTTGTGAACCCAGGGAACATGTGTTCTCTGTTATATGTCCCATGCCACCCTGTGGGTTCCTAGAAATACAAGCAATTGTCATGATTCTCCTGTGATTTAGTGTAAGGAGGAGGTAAACAGATGTGTCCTTACACAAAATCACAGAAGAATGTAAGCAGGTGTAAGGAAGTGCAAGTGGACAGCATGAAGCTGGTGCTTCTGGGATCGTATGGGTTCAGGGAATTAAGGGAGTCTCAGCTGTTAATCCTCTGATGTCAGTCACAGGAACTAGAGGTAGCACTCCTCTGTCACATCTGAAGAGAAAGGGAACAATACCTCAGCCTCATGCTCCCTTATTTGCTGTGCTGTCACCATCACTACTTTAAGCTGCTCCATTTGTTGGGAGGTATCTGTAAGGGAAGGCATTGAAAGGCTTTCCTTAGCCCTTCCCAGTGCTGTGGGACTTGGATCCTATTTCCTGGCAAAGTCCCAGACCCTAGTGCATTCAGTCAGTAATGCACAGAGGTCAGAGACATGTGAGAGCAGATAAATGTTTTTCCATCGTCTATTACAGGCAGTGTCCCATAAACACACATGTACTCACATACATATGAATTGATCCAGTCCAATTATACAGCATTTACAATTTTATTCAAGTCATTTAGCATGTTAATTTGGGAAAAAAAAATTAGTGCTATACTTCAATTACTGTTGCCTTTTGTCCTTTGACTCTCTGACTTTTTTGGGTTTATATTTGCGAATATTTGTTTCTCTTCTGTAAACACCATTGGTTACTTTTGTCCATTTAAAATGCGTACCTTTGATACTCACAGTACTGTGCAACAACAGGAATGGAATAGTGATTGTTATTGCTGTTGAGTACGATAGAGCCGGGACCGACCCACGGCTGACCCTCCAGTGGGTTAGCAGTTAGACGGGTAACTGATTGTGCTATTTAGGACTTCCGGGCTTTCCTCTCTGCCTGCAATGCTTTTGTCAGCTTCATGTTAAGAACTCTTTTTACCAGAATAGGTGCTGTCACATCTAAACTCCATAGGTGAACTCTTGAGAAAGAGAAAGTGGGTGAGAGAAGGAAGGATGGAAGGATAGAGAAAGAGAGAATGGGGAGTTGGTTGCCAGGTGTCTTATCCCATGGATCTGCTGTGTAGATTGAAAGGGACAATCTTTGGGTCAGCAGCCAGACACTTAACCATTGCACTACTTGACTCCTTACTGACCATTACTCAGGTACTGTGTATGTACAAGAAACACCGCGTGAGCAAAATAAAAGTGTCCCTATCCTCCAGGAGCATCTGTTTCATACAGTTGTCTCAATGTTGTTGTAGTTGTTGTTAAATATCATCGAGTCATAGACGACTCATAGCCACCTTATGAATGAAAAACCTGAACACTTGTATAACTTTCATCATTTCTCCACATTCATAGAGTTTCCAGAGGTAAGCCATTTCGGAAGTGGATGCTACTCCTGCTTCCAAGCTTGTTTCAACTGGGGAGTGCCACCAAACACTGTCCACCATGGGTAACCATTATCACATTTGACATATCAATGTCACAGTGTCACAATGTCACAAGCAACCACGAGTTACCTCTGTACAGCAAATGGAGAGACCAGTGCTATACCACTTAGGAGAATGTTTGACCAAAAACAATTAAAACCATTTCACCCTAGTCCTCATCAGTATCAGCAAATAAGCCTCTGTAGAATCCAGGCCCTGCGGATGACTTCCAAACTGGATTCCAGTAACTAACTTCCAAGACTCTTAAAATATGAGTGGAAAGATGCTAAAATTTAAAAGCAAAGGGTTCAAGTTGCTCACGTCTAGGTCAAGGAGGCCAGTGCCCCCATGGATCTCTTCAGAGCTGGAACATGGTGGGACCCAAACTAGAGCTGCATCTTCTCTGGGCTTGATGCTATGGGGAGGCCCCTGGTACTGTTGATTCTCAGATGGTCTGATGGGACTAGTAGATCCTGAGTCCCTGTTGACCACAGGAGAAGCTATAACTCACATCTGCCTGTCTGACAGTTGCTTCCAAGGGCTGCCTGTCAGACTGGGTAAATTTAAAGTTGCTTTCTCAAAATGTATTCCAAAATGTATAATCTTTTTTTCTGACTTGGGTTTTAAGCCCATCTGAAATAAACAAAGCAATACATGAAATGATGAAGACAATGACAGCTAGTGTTAACAACAAGGTGGTTTAATGATGTACTTGCTACAACTTCTACTGCCAAATTAAAGGTCAGCAATTGGAATTTCTTAGAGGAAGTGCAGCCAGGGTGCTGCTCCTGAGAAGCAAAGACAGTGAGACTTTGTCTCATGAACTTTGGGCTTGTTAGGATGCCATACTTGGGAAAGTAGAAGATCAGTAAAGGATGAGAAGATCCTTGATGAGATAGATTAACATCATGACTACAACAATGTGCTTTGGAACGGCAGCACAGCAGAGATTGTGAGGATGGCACAGGACCGGGCCAGCTTTGTCCGAGTGTTCAGAGTGCGCTATTCTACTGTACCTTGTGAGCCATCAGTGCCAAATAACAGCGAATTCTCAGTAGAAAATTCCTGGTCTAGGAAAATCTTCTGTCCTGTAGCATCATTAATTGACTCAAAAATTGTCTTAACAGCACACAACAAGAACATCAGTGACAAGTGCTATTCAAAAGAAATCAGGATAAAGGGATCATGCATAAAACATTGGGGACTAGTTGGTGCAATCAGTGAAGAATTCTATGAGGTATTAGAAGAGACCCATAAAAATCAGGGAAATGAAGTACACAGCTGATGAGGGAAGAGAATTTCCAGGCAGAAGGACTAGCACATATAAAAGCCTGGAGGTAGAAAGTAGCTGGGTTTGAAGACATCAAAAAAGTCGATGTTGGAGGGCAGTGAAGGATGGAGAGAGTAATAGGAGGATGGGCACCCAAAGGGCCCCAGGGCAGTGGGAAGAAATTGCTTTTTCTCTCTTTCACAGTAGCTGGGTCATTCACAGGAGTAGGAAGGATATTGAAGTGATCTTTGATTCTTTTCGGAGGAAGCAGCAAGAGTGTTGGTAAAACTAGAATGGATAAGCAAGGAATTCCTCATTTGACAGGGCAGGCCCCCCAGGAGTTCTCCCTACTGGGCCAGGCTCCTGATAATCATACCAGGAGCTGTCTTGGGCTCATCCTGCAGTTGCCCAGGATCTCTACGTAAGACCCTCCTGAGATATAGAAATACAAACATTATGTTGCTATCCTATCATGACATCTGTCTTTTTATTATTTGTTTCAATGGTATAAATATATACACTGAGTTTCTGGGTGGTGCACATGGTAAAGTACTTAACTTCTGATTGGAAAGCCTGGTTGTTTGAGTCTATATAAAAGTGTCTCAGGCAGAAAGGTCTGGTGGTCTAATTTCAAAAGATCATACATTAAAAGCTCTCTGTGGAAGTTTCACCAGGACACACATTGGGTCATTGGCATGAGTTGAAGTGATGGCAATTAACCGCAAATATACATAATAAACTATTTGCCATTTAAACGTTCTTCATTAGTGACATTGCATCCACCTACATGTGTAACCTTCACCATTGTTTGATCCTAAAATCTTCTTTCACCCTTATCTATTTCATTATTAGGTACCATTGAGTTGGTTCTGACTCACAGCAACTCTGTGAAGCATCCTGTCTCCATACCTTTTCAATCTATATGCAGAACAGATCATTCAAGAGGCTAGAATTTATGAGGAAGAGTGTGGCTCTCAGGGACCAATCCATAGTGCTGAGGAGCAAAGATGTCAGTCTGTAGACTAAGGTGTACCTGATCCATGCCATGATCTTCACAACTACATACATGCTATGCATCAGAGAGCTGGACAATGACTAAGGATGACAGAAGAATAGATGCCTTTGAGTTGTGGTGCTGGAGAAAAATCTTGAGCATACCATAGACTGCCAAGAAAACAAACAGGTCTGTCTTGGAGAGAGTGAAACCAAGTTTCTCCTTTGAGGCTATGATTTTGACGCTCCAGCTCACATACTTTGGGCAAGTGGCCAAGAGGGACCAGTCCTCAGAGAAGGACATCATGCTTGAAAGGGTGACAGGACAGCGCAGGAGAGGAAGCCCCCGGATGAGATGGATTGATACAGTAACTAGGGTGAGGGGGTAGGTGTGTAAGAGTCACTGAGACCGGCTCAGGACAGGGCAGGCTTCAGAGGTTTTGAACATAGGGTCACTATGAGTTGCAGGCAATTCTACAGCACATAACAACAGCAACAATAACAACAACAACACAACAACCCAGCAGAGAAACACTGCCCAGTCCTGCACCAACCTAACGATCGTTGCTGTTGAGCTCATTGCTGTAGCCACCATGTCAGTCCATGCCATTGAAGTTCTTTTCTTTTTACTGACCCTTTGTTTTACCAAGTTCGTTGTTCTTCTCCAGGGGCCAGGTTCTCCTGATAACATTCCTAACACGTGTGAGGCAAAGTCTCAACCATCCTCACTTCTGAGGAGGACTCTGGCCGCACTTCTCCCAAGTCACGTTTGCTTGTTCTTTTAGAAGTCCTTGCTATATTCAGTAGTTTAAGTTTAGTTAAACTTCACAGCACAAACATTATTCTTTGCAACTGCTTCTTTAGGGAGCCTCATGACAAGAAGCTGAGCTGCAATCCCGAAGGCACACGGTTGGAGTCCAGCAGCTGCTCCATGGGAGAAGGATGGGCAATCTCCTCCCAAATGATCAACTGCTTCTGGAAACCCATTGGAGGGGTAGGCATGGGTCAGTGTCTACTCTATGGTACACAGCAACGTTGTTTGTTTAACCTGACCTGACTTTGAGTAATTAAACTACTCTATGCTTAAACGGAATACTATAGTGGGGGACTATTTTACACTACATGAATATTATTCTTATAGTATTCCATTGACAGAAAAAGAATTGATGCCTTTGAGCTATGGTCTTGGAGAAAAGCACTGAACATCCCATGGATGGTCATGAGACAAACAGCTACATCTTGGAGAGGGTGCAGCCAGAGTGCTCTTTGGAGGCAAGAGTGATGAGGCGTTGCTTCACATACTTTGGGAATGTTGCTAGAAAAGGCTAGTCCTTGGAGAGAGACATGATGGCTGGGAAGGGTGGAGGGTTGGTGAAGGAGGATTGACAAGGTGACTGCTGTAATGGCTCTTGTGTGTCAGGAAGTGTGAGGATGGCATAGGATAGAGCAGGGTTCAGATCTTTTTCTTTATAGAGTCGTTATGCGTCATACTTGCCTTGACAATACCTTACAACAGTATGCCATTGCATATTATGCTTATAACAGATACATAGCCCTTATTCTTACTAAGAATTTGTTTTCTTTTTAAAGTTAAGATCTAAGATGTTGTGAAAGATTGAGGAGAGGAATTGTTTTATGGATAGAGCCTGGATAAAAGCAAGTCTCTCTGGTTTGAGTGACGAGAGAAACACGCTCTAAGATAAATTTGAGATGACAGCATAGGAGGCTTGGAAAGTTCTAGATATTCACTAAGCATTTTGTGAGGGAATTTCCAGCTTATAAACCTGCACTTACCAATGTTCTGCTCTTGGGACATGATGACAAGTTAATTATGATTCACAGCAACCCCATTTGACAAAGAGATGTCTTGTAGGGTGTCCTAGGCCTTCATCTTCACAGAAGTAGATTGCCAGGTCTTTACTCCTATCTAACCAAGTGGGTTAGAACTGCCAACATTTCTATTAGCTGATAAGCATCTGATCATTACACCACTAGGGCTTCTTATACTCTGGCCCTCTTATACCTATTTGAATCCCCCAATTGTTCCATGGGAGAAAGATGGGCAGTCTCCTCCCATGTGATTTACAAGCTCTGGAAACCTGCTGGAGCGTCAGCTGTGAGTCAGTTTCTGCTCAACTGCAATGACTATAATCACAATCACTAGCGGAAGCATTTCTGGATGGTGCAAATGCGTAATGTACCAATTGTTAATGGAGGTTTAGAGGGTCACCTTGGGAGAAAGACGTGGTGGTCTATGTCTATAGAATCAACCACAGGACCCCCTGTGGGGCATAGTTCTCTGCTGGCACACCAGGAGGCAGAAGTGGCATGGCGATTAGCTGGGGTTTCGCTTATCACCAGCTGAAGATGCTCATGTTGACATTGCTTAATCTGCTCCAAAGGGTTATTGAGGTGGAATTCGTGAATATTCCTTCAGAAATGTTTGTTTGTGGGACAAATGTTGCTAAAATAGGATACAGAATAAGAGAGTCAGAGATTCTAAAATTATCTAACCCCAACTCCTTTTCTTTGAAGCAATTATCTCCATTTTCTCAGGAGGTTTTTGAGGGATGTTTGCTTGTATACTGACAGAGAACTCACTTTCTTCACAGCACCACTTGGTTTTCTGTTTGGACAACTTTTGAGCCAGCAATTCCAAATGTGTTTACAGTGCACTTACTTCAGGAGATGTTAATAGATGAGTCATGAAAATGAAACTAAAAATTAGATTAAAGTTCATATTTGAGGTCAGTTGAATTTAAGAAATGTTCTTCTTGGAGATATTTTAAGTACTTTAACACGTGAAAAGCTTTGAGGAGGTCAACTGTGAAGAACCTGTTTACTTTGACAAATATAGAGATTACTAATGTATCCACTAATATTCAATTGGGAAGTATTTTTGCAGAGAAGTAATCTAAGGTAGGAGGCAGGGAAGCTGTTTTGAGTGTTACAAATGTCATCTTTTAGAATAAAAGTCAGCCATCTTCACACTGTTTTCCATCAAAACAGTGAGACTGCACCACTTCTTACCACTTGGCCACCAGACCCTCCCATCTCTCCATGTAGGGTCTTATTTTTTTTCTGGAGTCCAGAGGGGTTTTCCATCAGAAAGATTTAACTATTAAGAAGTCAAACCGTCCCTTCAAAGAGCCAGCTGTTGCCCCAGAGAAGTCAACATCTTCCTCAAAAGTCCTCTCTGCACCAGAAAGTGAAAACAAATGAGCAAAAGCAGCAGAAATGGCAACAAAACCAAATCTCAGCCTTCAGTTAATTTACTGTGCTTTTCTAACTCTGCCTCTCCTCATTAGTTTGTGACTGATCTCCTTAATACGGAATGGCCAGACCTTTGTGCAATTCTCCATATGTGGCTTCACCAGCACAGAATCCAGATGTCCCTCTTGATCTGGACACCATACTTCTGAAAACAGGCCCATGCAGAGTGCGTTGGCTTTGTGTGAGCTGTTGTTTCAGTTTATCCAGTGGTCAGCACTGCATCCCTAGGCCTTTTTCCTTTGACTGCTTGCCAAGCCACTTCTCCCCCCATATTGTCCTCACAGGACAGGAGGATGAACACATTGCTTTCTTGCCTTGTCCTCTCTCAAGCATCACAACCAACCAACCACTTAATTCACAGCTGCTGGCTCAGCCCTTCTGGGTGCCAGAACAAACTTAAACCCTACATGAAGCGATGGGAAGCTCTTGTGATCTAATAAGAAGTGCTGCAATCTCAAAGATATGCTGTTTGAATTCACCAGCTGCTCTGCAGGACATTCTCCTTCTGTGTGATTTACTGTCTCTGAAAACTTAGTGGAAAGTCAGCTATGAGTCGGTTCCCACTTGATGGCACACAAAAAACCAAAACAACATTGAGAGACTTCTGCAGACCCATGATCCACAACTCTGCAGAGCAGGCTTCACTTGGGTATGGTGCCAACTTCACCCTGCCTTGTACTTGCAGGGCCAGGCCTTTGGTTCTTGCCTTCTCCTTTAAGATCATATACCAAGTAACAGAATCACTGCCTGTTTTCTTTCCAGGATGTGGTTCTTTCCAAAGATGATTTATGTATTTGCTACTACCCTTCCCCCCTTCCCCCCGCTTCCCTGAGACAGCTAGCTGCTGACTTCAGAAGAGCAAGCCAAGACTTTGCTGTGTGCAGACACTGCTTCTCTACATGCAGTTGACATCCTGGTCTGTGATGCTGGCCAGGTCTCTACCTCAACCTTTGCGTGATTCTTTGAAGGCATCCTGTTCTTCCTCTGTTGTCTGTCAAGAACACCAAATACACAGCACACATGCTAAGACTGATAGTCAATATGAACCCTCTTTCCAAGTCAACCTGGACACCGTCTCAGAATCCTCTTTAACACAATTCCCACACACAACTGGAATTGCCACACCTGCTGAAATATCTTCCAAGGTTTTATAATTGGTGTCTAAAAAGTGAGTCTATCTTTGTCTTGTTAGTCATGCTGAATGTAGATTAGGAAAACTTTTCCATTTTTATAATCTTTAGCTTAATCTGGATGACTGCTTTTGGTACAGTGGTTAAACACTCAAATGCTAGCCAAAAGGTTGTTGGTTTGAATCCATCAGCCACTCTGTGGGAGAAAAATGCTTCAGTCTGCTTTCAAAAACATTTGCATCCTTCTGAAAACCGTAAAGATCATAAGAGACAAAGTGGGACCAACCTTACAGCCAGGAATGCATAACCAGGAGTGGATAAAAATTTATGAGTGGGACCTTTTTTTTTTTAACAGCAACAACTGATTTATTTACAAAGTTGGAATACATTGTTTTTTCACAAAAGATCCTTCCCATTTCCTTCACCCCACCAACCCATCGAATTGTGCAACCCTGTGATCAACACCCTACCCCCCATCCTCACCTCTCTATTTCTAACCCCCCTTTGGATCCTCATACGCATTCTATAATAATGGCTTTACACAATATTTGTCCTTGTGGGACTGAGTTAGTTCATTCAGCATAATGTTTTTCAGACTCTCCCAAGTTAGGTAGTACTTTACAAAATGATTGCTCCTGCGTGCTGCATAGTATTCCATTGTGTGAATGTACCACAACTCCTGGACCTTCTAAAGATTAAATCCCTGTGTGCATAAAAAACTTTCCAAAAGAGTGAGAAAAAAAAACTTACTGAATGAGAGGAAACATTTGGCAATACCATCTCACTCTTATAACAAAATTTATAACATCCTATAGGGCCTCCACAAGAAGAAGACTGATAATACAGTTACAAAATGGGTAAAAGACATCAAAAGACTTTTCACAGAGGAAGACTTTCAGATGGTCAACAGACACATGAAGAAATGATCAAAATCACTGGCAATTAGAGAGATGCTAAAAATCATTAGCAAAAGAGAGATGCATCTCACTCCAGCAGCAGTGGCAAAGTTTAACAGGACAGCAAGCAATAAATGTTGGAGAGGATGCAGAGAGAAAGGAATTCTTATACATTGGTGGGATTGTAAAGTAGTACAACCGCTCTGGAAGGCAGTTTGGTGTTTCCTCAAAAAGCCAAACAGAAATTCCATATGATCCAGATGTTCCACTGCTTGGAACATACACCAAGAAAATGAGAACTGAGGCACAAATGGAGATTTGTACACCAATGTTCATTGCAGCATCATTCACCATCCCAAGAACATGGAATGTCCAACCACAATCAAATGGATTGAGAAAGTGTGGTACATTCACACAATGGAATACTATACAACACTCAAGGAGCAACAATTTCAAAAATTATTATATATCTTGGGAGGGACTGGAGAGCATTATACTGCATGAACTAACTCAGTTTCATAAGGACAAATACTGCATAAGACCCTTATTAAAAAATAGAAAGACAGCTAGTAAAAAGTATATGATTCAAAGTGGAGAGGGTGAGAGCAGAGGTGTGAGGATAGATATGGGTGAAGTCGTAAGGATGCATAATTTGGTAGATGGAGGGAGGGTAAAGGAAATGAGGAAGATCCAGCAGGGGCCTGGAAAGACAGAGTAAAGCTAAGCATAGTTCAATGATGATTCATTTTATAAAATGTAATGAATAGGAATGACTGTATGAAATACCTTGTGAATGAAGGCTAGTGTGAAGCAAAATGTATACGAACTTTGTTAGCAAACCAATATAAAATAAAATTTTAAAAGCCAAAGGAAAACCCCAAACAAAAGATTGACAGCTTTGTCACTAGACTAACTCATTATTGTTAAGTTGTAACCAACTCATATCTCTATAATAGATTTTGAAGGTTGTTAATTGCATGGGAGAAGATTGTCCATCTTTCTCCCATGGAGATGTGGATGGATTTGCTAGAGAGGCACCACCTTGGGGTTAGCTGCACAATTCACTATCAGTTAAATTGGCATAACTACCTAGGTTTGTATGATTTGGCATCAATTAAATTACAAGGACTCTTGGAAACCCTGTTCAACTTGCCTGCATATTTCTGTGGGAATTTTTACGGAATCTGACCACCTAATCTTACATGCAGTGATTGGTGAGTTCAAAACTAATTAGTAGGATAGCAGCTGGAAGTTTAACCCATTATGCCCTCAGGGATCCTGGGGTTGGTTTGTTTAGATTAATCTGGTGTTTCTGTGTACTGACATTTTTTTTCCAGCTTGTACCTTTAAAAAAAAAAATAAATTGTGATTTTAACGAAAGTTTACGGAAAAGTTAGATTTTCATTCATTCATTCATTCATTCATTCTTGCATATTTTACCCCCTTCTTCCCTTCTCCCTCCTCCAGTTAGTTCATTGTTGTTGTTGGTTTTTTTTTAAATATTCATTCATTGTTGCACAATTGCCTTCCTCCCAGCTTATGCTCTTAACATGTATAAAATCTGGTTAAGGAGACAGGTTCTGGCATCAGACTTTACATTCAAACCCTGATTTGGTACTCCTACCAGATAGAGCCATACTTCTCATAGAGCCCAGACTCCCAGATAATCTGTTTCGTATATAGACTGAAAATGAATGGAGATAGGACACATCTTTGATGCACAGCCTTCCCAATTTTGAACCATGCAGTGTTACCCTGCTCTGTTCTGACAACTGCCTCCTGGTCCAAGTAGAAGTTTCTCATAAGCACAAGTGTTCTGGGATTCCCATTCTTCCCAGAGTCAGCCACAGTTTGTTGTGATCCACACAGTCAAATGCCTTTGCATAGTCAATGAAACACAAACAGACATTCCTCTGGTACTATCTGCTTTTAGCCAAGATCCATCTAACATTAGCTATAATATCCCTAGTGCCACGCCCTCTTCTAAGTCCAGCCTGTATTTCAGGCATTTCTCTGTTGATGTGCTGTTCCAGTCATATTTGGATTCAGCAGAATCTTGCTTGTATGTGATATTAATGATATTTTTCGGTAATTTCCACATTCTGCCGTATTGCCTTTCTTTGGAATGTGAACAAATATAGATCTCTTCCAGTTAGTTGGCCAGGTGGTTGTCCTCCAGATTTCTTGGCACAACTTGGTGAGCACATGCCGGGCAGCATTTGTTTGTTGAAATATATCAGTCAGTATGCCATCAATTCCTGGAGTCTTATTTTTTGCCAATTCCTTCAGTGCAGCTTGAACTTCCTCCATCACCACAGGCTCTTGCTAATACGTTCTTTCAGGAAATTCTGTGTCAGCCAATTCCTTTTGGTACAATGACTCTGTACAATCTTTCCATCTTCTTTTAAGGCTTCTGGATCTTTCACTATTGTACCCAACTCATCCTTAAGTATTGCAACTCAAGGTTTGAATTTGTTTTTCAGTTCCTTTAGCTTAAGAAATGCTGGACGAGTTTGGCCCTTTTGATTGTCTGGATCCTGCTCCTTGCACATTTCATTGTAATACTTTGCTTTGTCTTCCCACACTACCTTCTGAAATCTTCTGTTCAGCTCCTTAATATCTTGATTTCTTCCCTTTGCTCTGACTTGAAGGCACATAACAACACCACCACCAGAGCTCAAGTGGCCTAGTCTTTAGGGAGTTACTAACCTTTTTGGCAGTTGAGATCCAAAGATGGACAACCTCCTGCAATGTAATTTACATCCCCAGAAAAGCAACGAAGAAGAGTGAGCTTCTCATCAGTTCTGAGTTCTGACCCTACAATAGTGAGTGAGTGAATGATGAGATATAGTAGGGAGATTTGGTGGCTTGGTGGTAAAGAGTTATGCTGCCAACACAAAGGCATGTGTTTTTGTTTGTTTGTTTGTTTTTTGTTTCTTAGCAAATTTATTGTGAAGCAATTGAATCCTATGTGTTACTAATGAAGAAAATATCAGAAAGGGACAGTTTGTGTATCATAAATCATGCATTTTGAATCCACCAATTGTTCCTTAAGAGAAGGATAGGCAGTCTCTTTCTTAGTGATATAAACTGGAGGGTTAGCTGGGGATCAGTTCTGACTTGATAATACATAACAACAAGCTATTGTTGTTGTTGTTGTTCTGTGCCATCGAGTCGCTTGCGACTCATAGCGACCATATGTACAACAGCCCTAAACTCTATCCTATGCCAATCGCACTGCCTCTGACACACCCATCCCGATTATCCCAATCACTGAATCAATCCACCTCATAGAGGGTCTTCCCCTCCTACCCTGTCCTTCCACCCTCCCAAGCATGATGTCCCCTCTCCAAGGACCGGTGCCTCCTTACAACATGTCCGAAGTATGTTACTTGGAGCCTCAGAATCCTTGCCTCCAAGGAGCAGCCTGGTTTAACCCTTTCCAGGATGAATCTGTTTGTTTTC
>NW_006399896.1:962839-972903 GCF_000299155.1 Elephantulus edwardii
TCAGAGTCTCTTCTGGTATCCATTTTGGTCTTCTCTTCCTCTTCTGTCTTTGCAATGACTGTTTGCACTCTTCCTGGATGATACCCTTGATATCCTCCCACAACTCATCTGGTCTTCGCTCCTTAGTGTTCAAGGCCTCAAACCTGTTCCTGAGATGGTTCTGAAATTCAGGTGGGATGAGCTCAAAGTCATATTTTGGTTTCTGTGGATTTGGTTTAATTTTCCTCAGCCTCAGCTTGAATTTGCATATGAGTAGTTGGTGGTCTGTTCCACAGTCAGCTCCTGGCCTAGTTTTCACAGCTGATATTAAGCTTCTCCAGCGGTTCTTTCCACAGATGTAATCGATCTGATTCCTCTCCATACTATCAGGTGAAATCCATGTATATAACCTGCGTTTATGTCTCTTAAAAAACATATTTTCTATGAATAAGTCATTGTGCAAAATTCAATCATCCTCTCTCCAGCTCCATTTCTGTCATCGAGTCCATGTTTTCCAACTACTGAATCTTCTTCTCTGTTCCCAACTTTTGCATTCCAGTCACCCATTATTATCAATGCATCTTGATTGCATGTTCGATCAATCTCTGACTGTAAAAGTTGGTAAAAATCTTCTATTTCTTCTTCTTTGGCTCTGGTTGTTGGTGCATATATCTGAATGATAGTGATATCCACTGGACTTTACAAGAGAACACATGTAGATAACAGAAAGGGCAACTGAGGTTGAGCTTTCAGGTATGAAAATACAAAGAAGGAGGAACAGTTGTAAGCAGACACCAGTGATTGGGACATGGAATGTGAGAACCATGAAGGTAGGAAAATTAGATATTGTTAAAGAAGAAATGGAACGCATAAATATTGACATACTGGAGAGATGAGATGGACTGGCATAGGGCATTTTTAGTCGGATGATCATCTGATACATTACTCTGGAGATGAAAAGGTGAGGAAAATAGAGTTGCTTTCATAGTTAAGAAAGTCATTTCTAGATCTGTCTTGAAGTATAACAACAAGCAGTATAGTCTGTAATATGTTATGTGGCTAATCAGATCTACCAGTCTGTCCTGTGAAGATTTCCAGCCTCAGAAACCCAATGAATAGTCACTATGAATTGGAATGGGCTAGGTGACAGTGAGGTTTTGAGTTTACCAGCTATGTAGAAATCTCTGAATGGCATAAGCAATTAAGAGTTTAACTGCTAATTGAAAGGGTGGTGCTTTGAACCCACCCAGAGGCCCTTTACAAGGCTGGACTGATGATGTGCTTCTGAAAGGGTTACAACCGTAAAGACCATGGAGTGTTTGTAAATGAAATCAATTCCCTGGGCAACTAATAGCGACAACAAACAGTTATAATATCTTGGCAAATTTGCTTAAATTTGTGATCTTTGGTTTTCATATCTGCTAATGTTAATAGGGAGCTCTGGTGGCCTAGTGGCAAGAAGCTGCGCAGCAATCCCAAAGGCACGCAGTTCAAGGCCACCAGTTGCTCTGCAGGAGAAGGATGGGCAATCTCCTCCCATGCCAATAGTTGCCTCTGAAAAACCGCCAGAGGATCAATTCCAACTCTATGGTATACAACAACAACAACAGTGGTAATAGTAATTACTATTGTTAGTTGCTCATCCTCAGGGCAATCTAATATACAACAGAATGTGATATAACCCAAGCCTGTGCCATCTCCATGACCATCAGTATCTCCTTCTACAGCATTTAGTCCTTCTTGATGGTGTGCCTGAAGTCAGCAAGATGAAATCATAAACAATATGAACCACGGGGTTTTCTTGAGCTATATTTTAAAAGTAGATCACCAAGTTTTTATTTCTAGTCTTGGTCTGAAGCTCTGCTACACCTTGCTCACTATAGATGATCCTCCTAGTATTTAAAATATTGGTAGCAAAGCTTCCAACATCACAGCAAGCCACTACAGTACTGCAAATTGACAGATGAGTGGTGGTAGTATAGAGAAATAAGAGTATTTATTATTTATAATTTCTGAAGAGTTAAGTGCACAAGTGTATGTAAATAATTTGACATGGAACCAGGCACACAATATGAACTCATTAAATGTTAACAAAACAAAACTATTACTTGTCTCAATCACATTATTACATTAGAAATTACATTTTTAAAATGAATAATGGTATTATACTATTAGTTTTGTTGTTTGTTAATTGGTACCAATTCATGGCAATGCTGTGTATAACAAAATATAATATATCTAACTATTCCTTACATCCCTTCCTCAGCTCGTGAACTCTAAGAGTACCAGGTCATCAGATCCCATGACACTGATATGTCAGCAACCAGTTGACCATACTTGAATCCAAATAGAAATTCCTCTTTTGACAACTCTGTGTCTCCAGTGAAACAACCCTGGGAAAAAAAGAGTACAATTCCCTCAGGCATGCCTGTGCAACATATAATAGAAACCAAATGTCAGGACTGGGCCCAGACTACACTGGAGGTTGCATATCAAATAGGAGCAAGACTTGAGGCACTTCTAGAACACAGGAGCCAAGTCTTCCACATGGAGTCAGTTTAAGCTGAACTAATGGCATGTGCTAGAAAATGACATTATCCAAGGCAGTCTGGATCTCTTCCTCCGAGGCTGGCTCTCCATGGTTTTCAGAGGCCTAGGCACTTCCAATCTAGGGGTCATATCTAGTGCACTCACTAAATGCCTATGAAAGGGATCACATTACCAAGATGAGGCTTGGAGAAGGTATTAGTCAGCAGTTGTGAAAAAGGCCAGCAGCCCCATGGAGCACAAAGCATGCATTACGGAAGGATCTATAATGCTACTCACCTTCCTCTTAACATCCCCCTCTTTCCTGCCCCCAAGCCTTCTTACCAGGCTGTCTTTCTTGTCTTTCAGTTTCGAGAAATGGTCGGGATTAAAAGCAGACAATTTGATTTACTAGAATCCTAGCTGCTAAGTGTATTCAGAGGCAGAACTCCAAAAGTCAAGGGAGAGTGATGAAGCTTTCCAGTTTTCATGAATTGACATGACATGAGCTGAGATACAGAAAACACAGGACCTCAGAGAAAACGGGCCCAGTGCAAGCCTGGCTCTGAGAAATGAGGCAAAGATTTGGGGTCTCAAGGCAGGAAGAGTGGTGAATCGGAATGTGAATGTGTCTGAGTCTTGATGGGTTTAAGTCATGAAGAGGTTTATATGTCTCCAACTCACATTAGGAGCTGCTCCAGAGATCAAGACAGTTGAGAATAAAAGTCAAATGTCCCCTGCTGTGAGAACAAAAGGGCAACCTAGAATAGGAATCAGGGAGCTCTCCAAGCGTAGTCCCGAGGGAGGGACTTACACAGCAAATCCAAAGGCTGCTCATCTCCTGCAGTTTGAATCCACCAGTGGCCCTGAGGGAGAATGAGGGACATCTCCTATGTGATTTACAGCCGGGGGTTGGAGGGGGACAACACAGTGGAAGGTCAGCTAGGATTAGAACAGGTATGATGCCAATGAGTAAAAGAAAGTAGGAATTATTCTGGGCCTGCTGTTGCGACATTCTGACCTAAATATATTAGTTTTATTATGTCCTGTGTGTTTCAGCTTAACTGAAGTTCGAGGACAAAAGGTATTTCTTAATGCTGGCTAACTGGCTCCCTCTACCCTCCAGATGGCAGGTCAGGGACTAATAGCCACAGCAAAAGTAGTTGTCTTGGAATCCAGGTGTATTTAAAGAAATAAAGCAGGTAAGGATCAGAGGTGATGAAAAGGAACTGTTAAGAACTCAGAATTAGAACTACTGAAAAGAGAAGCTAGATGGGGCAGAGAGAATACAGCAAAACTAAGGAACTCAGGAAGGCTTAAGGGCCTTTGTTGTTTGCTGTAGTCACCCAAGGGTCAGGATTCCTGTCTGAGACAGTGGTCTGAGAGAACAGACATAAACATAGCTCTGATCCCAGGTAGCCCTAGGCTCATTGATAAACAATTGTTGGGGGCCTGCGCATGTACCCTATTTTTGAAAGAACAAGAATAGGGGTCCCAGCTTACCCTAGAGTGTGTAACACAATCGGTGTAATTTGTGATTAGACTAGATACAGATATGCCTTTTGTCATGGAGCCTTGCCCAGGAATTAACAAGGGAGGGTAGATCCGTCACTGGGCTGTGCTGGGGGGTTGGTTGTGCTATTGAGAAGCTGGTGAAAAAGTCTTTTGGTAAGAGAATAGGCTGGAGACTGATTCAGGAACTTTGGAGATCTGACCAGAAGCATCATGCCCTTGTTTCTGAGTGTGGGAAATGCTAGTAAACACATGGGGTTCTTCCTGTAGTCACTTGCCAATAAAACAGACAGGTTGCAATATCAAAAGCACTTTATTGCAGATCTGAGAGAGCAACAAGAATTCTCTCGAAAATTACATTCTCACCAGCAGCCAGGAAATCAAAAGATGCATTGCACTGGGAAACCCTGCTGTCAGGGACCAATCCAGAGAATTGAAGAGCAATTATGTCAGTCTGGAGACTAAGGTGCACCTGATCCAAGCCATAGTCTTAGCAATTATTTGCTATGCAAAATGTGGAAAGTAACTAGGGATAATAAAAGGAGAATTGATGCTTTTGAGCTGTGGTGCTGAAGAAGAGTAATGAATATACCATAGACTGCTATGGGAATAAACAGATTCATTCTAGAGAGAGTGAAACCAGGCTGCTCCTTGGAGGCAAGTATTCTGAAGCTCCATCTGACATACTTTGGACATGTTGCAAGAGGCGACCAGTCCTTGGAGAGGGACGTCATACTTGGGAGGGTGAAGGGAGAGTGCAAGAGAGGAAGACCCTCAATGAGATGGATTGATTTAGTAACTGGTGTAATGGAGGCGATGTGTCAGAGACAATAAGGTTATCTCTGTTACATGTAATTATTTTCTGGATTAGCATTTATCTCTTTGAAGATGTCTCACTTATGTGTAATTCTGGTTCAGGATAGAGCAGAGTTCAGAGCTATTGTACATATGGTTACTATGAGTTGCGAGCGACCTGACAACACATAACAATGTAACAACAACAACATCTAGGTACAATTATGGTTTTTTAAACTTAGGTTAGGTATCAACTTAACATATTACTATTGCTATTTTAAAGTTATATTAAAAAAATATTTTGTGTGCTGTTGTTAAGTGCCCTCAGCACCCTTATGTACGACAGTTCTAAACTGTGCTCTATCTTGAGCTAACCTCATTGTCTCTGACACATTTTCCTTCCTTACTCCAGTCACTGAGTCAGTTCATCTCACTCAAGGTCTCCCTCTCTTGTACTGTCCTTCCATCATTCCAAGCATGATGTCCATTTCCAAGGACTGGTCCCTCCTTACCACATGCCCAAATTATGTTAGACAAAGCTTCAAATCCTTGCCTTCAAGAAACACCCTGGTTTCACCCTCTCCAGGATGATCTTGTTCTCCTAGAAGTTCATGGTATATTCATTACTTTTCTTCATCACCACAACTTAAAAGCATGAATTCTTCTTCAAATATTTCAGTCTAGAGATTAAAGTGCACCTGGTCTAGGCTATGGTCTTCATAAATACTTGCTATGCATCAGAGAGCTGAACAACGACTAAAAATGACAGAAGAAGAATTAATGCCTTTGAGTCTACATATAGTCACTAGTAAGCAGACAAACTTGAGATACAATTTGCATTTGTTGTTGTTGTTATGTGCCGTCGAGTCACTTGTGACTCATTGAGACCCTATGTACAACAGCCCTAAACTCCGCTCTGTCCTGTGCCAATCACACTGTCTCTGGCACTCCCATCCCAATTATCCCAGTCACTGAATCAATCCACCTCATAGAGGGCCTTCCTCTCCTGCACTGTCCCTCCAACCTCCCAAGCATGATGTCCCTCTCTAAGGACCGGTCCCTCCTTACAACATGTCCAAAGTATGTTAGACGGAGCCTCAGAATCCTTGCCTCCAAGGAGCCACCCGGTTACACCCTTTCCAGGACAAATCTGTTTGTTTTCCTAGCAGTCCATGGTATTCTCAATACTCTTCTCCAGCACCACAGCTCAAAGGCATCAATTCTCCTTCTATCCTCCCTAGTCATTGTCCAACTCTCTGATGCATAACAAGTGATTGCAAAGACCATGGCCTGTATCAGACGCACCTTAGTCTCCAGAGAGACACCATTGCTCTTCAGTACTTTGGAGAGGTCGCTAACAGGAGACTTTCCCAAGGCAACGCACCTTTTAATTTCCTGGCTGCTGGTGCCAAGACTGTTGACTGTGGAGCCAAGCAAACTAAAGCTGTGTACAATCTCAATCTCTTCACCATCCATCCTGATGCTGCCAGTTGATCCAGTGGTGAGAATCTTTGTCTTCTTGACATTGAGCCTCAATCCATATTGTAGGCTGCAGTCCTTGACACTCTGCAGCAGGCGCTTCAGGTCCTCCTCAGTTTCAGCAAGCAGGGTTGTGTCATCTGCATAACGCAGATTGTTGATAAATCGTCCACCAATCTTGACCCCACATTTCTCCTCATAGAGCCCAGCCTCCCGGACAATCTGTTCTGCATATAGTTTGAAAAGGTATGGAGATAGGATGCATCCCTGGCGTACGCCCTTCCCAATTTTAAACCATGCAGTGTTCCCTTGCTCTGTTCTGATGACTGCCTCCTGGTCCAAGTATAAGTTTCACATTAGAACGATCAAGTGTTCTGGGATTCCCATTCTTCTCAGAGTCAGCCATAGTTTGTTATGATCTACACAGTCAAATGCCTTTGCATAGTCAATGAAACTCTGATAGACATTCCTCTGTTATTCCCTGCTTTCAGCCAAGATCCATCTAACATGAGCTACAATATCCCTAGTACCACGACCCCTTCTGAAACCAGCCTGGACTTCTGGTAGTTCTCTGTTGATGTGCTGTTCTAGTCGTTTTTGGATAATCTTCAGTAAAATCTTGCTTGCATGTGAAATCAGTGAGATTGTTCTGTAGTTTCCACATTCTGTTGGATCACCTTTCTTTGGGATAGGAACAAATATAGATCTCTTCCAGTCAGTTGGCCAAGTGGTTGTTCTCCAGATTTCTTGAGGACTACCATCATCTGATGTGTTTGAAATCACAGAAGCCATGGAAGCTTCATATATAAGTTATTAGATGGAGGCTGGTCAAAGGGAGATATATGTGAAGGGAGAGGGTAGAAGTGGATGGGTATCCTGGTGGATGGTGGAGAAGGGAAATAAGTGGGTAAAGACGCGTGTCTGAAAGACAGGGACAACACTGACACTAAAGTTAACTCCGCAATTAGGGATATACTTTAACTTGTTGGTCTGTCTGATACTTCTCTAAATCTGAACATTCACATTAAGACAGACTAGAAAGAAGGATTGGCCATCCACTTCTGAAATAGCAGGCCTCTGAAAACCCTATGTACAACATGTACAGAAATTTGCGTATAGTTGAGAAAAATACAGTTCCAAAAGATAAATGCTAATTCAGGAAAGACTCATTTCCCAGTAAACAGAGTATGGTAATCTTCATGACAATATGAATGACAATAGAGTTACAACAGGGTCTGAGGATCAAATAAATGTAAATTAGATGGTTCAACCAGATTTTCAGGCTGGAAATCCAGGGTGTCAAGTTTTTAGAGCTATATGATGTGCTGGAATAATCCTGAATGTATTAATACCACTCTATAAAGAACCAGCATCAGTTCACTCAAGAAGCAAGACCAGTTTAGGATTGCTTATATTTACTAATTAATCCATAATAAACTATTTCACATTCTATTTTTACCACATTCCAGATTTTACTCCTGGATATGGCTGGCATCTTTCTTTTTCACAACTTCATAGCACCTACTTATAGAACCCCAACCTCTTTTGAATTTTACAACCCATAACAGGGATCAAGGGAGCTCTGGTAACTTAGTGTCAAGAAGCTGCCCTGCAATCCCAAAAGCATGCCGCTTCATGCAAGACGAATTACAATCAATCTCCTTTGCCACTGAAAACCCTCCTGAGGGTTGGTTCTGAGTCTATAGTACACAAACCCAACAACAAGCAAAGATTAAATAACTGAGCACAGTCTTACTGAACAGAAGAGGTTCTTTCTGTAGTCACTGCCAATAAAACAGACAGATTGCAATATCCAAAGCATTTTTATAGCAAATCTGGGAAAGCAGAGCAAACCCTCTCAAAAACTGCCTCTCTGGCTAAGAATGATCATTGGCTTTTACACTTGGGTTCCATGTTACAGTTACTAGTAAACAAACAGCTTGTGATACAGTTTATATATGACTGGGAAAAAATCTTCAAGGAGATAAATTGCTAATCCAGAAAAGAATTACATATAACTGAGAAAACAGTTTCAAAGGAATAGATACTAATCCAGGAAAGAGGCACTTACTTTCTAGGTAAATAAACAGTTTAAAGTACTTTACAAGACTAAAGAAAGAAAAACAGAATTGAAGGGCAAAGCAAACAGTTTGCAGACTGGAGGCAACTGATGTCTTTTTACAGCTATACCATGTTGTCATGCACCCTCCACTCATTTGAGACTCATAGCAACCCCGTGTACAATAGCTCTGAAGCCTGTTCTATCCTGAGCTGGTCTGTCTGACCCAACATTCCTACCCTCATTACCCCAATTACTGTGTCAATCCATCTCATACAGAGTCTTCTTCTCCTTCGCTCCACCCTTCTGAGCATGATGTCCTTCCCCAAGGATCAGTGCCTCTTAACATGTGCCCAAAGTACACGAGACAGAGCTTCAAAATCCTAGACTCCAAGGAGAAAAGTGGTTTCATCCTCTCCAAGACATACCTGTTTGTTCTCTTGGAAGGCAGTGGTATGTTCAAGACTTTTCTCCAGCACCACAAGTCAAAGGCATCAATTCTTCTGTCATCCTTAGTCATTGTCCAGCTCTCTGATGAATAGCTAGTGATTGCAAAGACTAGGCTCTGATCAGGCACACCTTAGTCTAGAGAATGACATCGTTGCTTCTTAGTACTCTGGAGAGGGCCCTGAAAGCAGACTTTTTTTTTTTCAGGTGTAATTCCTCTTTTGATTTCTTAGTATTTTTTGTGTGTTTGTGTACCGTCAAATGAGATCTGACTGGTTCAGGAGGAGATTGTTCCTCTTTCTCCAGCAGAGCATCTGGTGGATTTGAACCGTGCTCTTTTGATTTCTTGACTGCTGGCACCAAGAGTGTTGACTGTGAAGCTGAGCAAGATGAAGTTGTTAAAAATCTCAATCTCTTCTCCATCTATCATAATACTGCCAATTGACCCAGTGGTGAGAATCTTTGTGTTCTTAATGTTGAGCTTCAATCCATATTGAACACTAAAGTCCTTGACTTTCTACAGCAAGAATTTCAGGTCCTCCTCAGTTTCAAGAAGCCAGATTGTGTCATCTGCATAACATAGGTTGTTAATGAGTCATCTTCCAATCCTGATGCCATATTCCTTCTCATAAAACCCAGCTTCCCAAATGTTCTCTTCTGTGTAAAGGTATGGAGACAGGACAATCCCTGACACATTCCTTTCCTTATTTTGAGTCAGACAGTGTTTCCTTGCTCTTTTCTGAGGTTTGCATCCTGGTCCAAGTATAGGTTTCTCATGAGCACAATCAAGTGTTCTGGGATTTCCATTTTTCTCAAGCTTAGCCACAATTTGTTGAGATCCACACAGTCAAATGCCTTTGCATAGTCGATGAAACACAGATTTTTGAATAATTCTGAATTTATTAATGCTACCTATGATGTCGAAGAAGCAAAAACCGCGCTACATTCATTCTGGTAGGCCGCTCAGAGGAGGGGTTAGGCATCCGACTAGCTGAAGGCTGGGCAGCTTAGAAGTCAGCCTCAGACCCCTCCCATCTCCCCAGGTAATCGAAGAAGCAAAAACCGCACGACATTCGTTCCGGCCTGAGGGCCACCAGTTCTACAGGATGCATCACCTTTACTCAGGGAAACATTACGACTAAACTTCAGAAACATTGATCCCAACATAAGGAACTACCATCAGCTGATGTGTTTGGAATCACAGAAGCCATGGAAGCTTCATATATAAGTTATTAGATGGAGGGCTGGTCAAAGGGAGATAGATGTG
>NW_006399896.1:981318-988801 GCF_000299155.1 Elephantulus edwardii
ATTCAGTGACTGGGATAATTGGGATGGGAGTGTCAGAGACAGTGCGATTGGCACAGGACAGAGCGGAGTTTAGGGCTGTTGTACATAGGGTCGCTGTGAGTCGTAAGCGACTCGATGGCACATAACAACAAACAACAACAACAACCTATGATGTCCTATGATTATTTGCCAATGTGTAGTGAGAAGTCTCCTATGCTTAAACCTTTCACTACTGATTAGTAAGTAACATAAATGAGCCCTACCTGGCTTATTGATCACTGTCCTAGTGAGAACTATGGAGCTTGAAAAGCTTTGAACTCTCTCCTTGTGTTAATTAATGTAGCATCACTGTTGTTACAGTGGTTTGATATCTCCTAATAAAAATATCTAATAAAGTTAAAAGTTAGGAAAACAATTTATTATTTATTATCCTCATTATTTAGAAAGATGCAGTCTGTAGGGAATTGCACTGATAGTTGCACTGTAGGGAGCTGACTGGAGCTATGACTCAACCAGTAGTTCTGAGAGAAAAAGATGGCCAATTTCCTCTGTGATTTACAGCCTTGGAAGCCCAAGGAAGGTCAGGTATGAGTCAATGCTGGCTCTAGGGCAAGGAGTTAGTAGCTGATTATTACAATACAAAGACTGCTAATCGAATGCCTAGCATCTTTGCACTCTATTGTAGCAAACCACTGCAGGAAGGATTGGCAACAAGAACAGTAGACAGTAATCTATTAAGTTTCACAGCTTGCAAATTTCTACAACTGCCTCTTCTAACATTCTATTAATTTTAGTTAATGCTATTAGTTAACTCCTTATACACATCTACCAGAAATAAAAGGAATCCAGAAGTTCCTAAGGGATATTATACAGAAAGCTTCTTCTCTCCTGTCTCTCTGTCATTTGAGTGAAAGTTTACAGAGCAGTTAATTTGATTAAGACTTCTTCCTCACTATACTAGAGTTCAAACTCTCTCAATCTCCATTCAAAAACTCAAGTTTTGATTGTCCAACAGTGAGATAATTCACATTCACTTGGGATGTGTTGTGAGTGGTAGAGTTTAGAAAGGAGAAGGGAACTTTTCTCATGCTACCACCTTCTTATGTCTTACAATTATGCAGTTTGTTGTATAATAATCCTAGAGAACAACCTCTAAATGTGTCAGGCAAATGTCAAGCATTCAGTGTGCCTTCTTTTTCCTGTTCCCAGGTGTCAGGGTGATCTTCCTGAAGACAATCCCATTTCAACTTCTTCTGCATGGTTAATCTTCTCCATAAAGCTCATAGGTAGTTCTAGATCATAATGCAGTTGTTGTAATGGTAGCATTACTTATATTACCAAGTAACTGAAGACAACCAAATTGTCACCTGTAAAAAACTGATTCCATTTAAAACTGTGAGAGGAAATAATATGCAACCAATCATCTACAAAAATGGAGTACGACTATAGCCATTGATGCAGACAGAAATATACTTGTTATCATGTCAGCAGGCAGAAAAGAGTGTTACAGTATAATTCAACTTTGAGAATGTTCAAACATTAAACTGTATAATGCTGTGATGATTTCTGGAAGGAAGGTTGGGTTTACATGTTCCTTAGAATTGGCATACTACTATATTGTCTAAATTTTATAGGTATAAGTCACCTTTATGATCAGAAAAATCAGCATGTCTAAAATAATATAAAACAGTTAACAATTTTATTGAGTAAATGAGTAAACTATGTATCATATGTAGAAATGTGTAATCTAAGAGTATTGAACATACCATGCATGAACTGCTGAGAGAACAAAGAGGTTCGTTCTGGAGAGAGTCAGATGAAGTTGCTCATTGGAGGCAAGAATTTTGAAACCCTGTCTGACATATTTGGGGCTTCTTGCTGGAAGGGAATAGTCCTTGGAGAAGGATATTGGAATTGGAAGGATAGAAGGATGACACAAGAGAGGAAGACACTGGATAAGATAGATTGACACAATAACGGGTATAATGGGGATAGGTGTGTCAGATTATCTCAGGATCAGAGGTTGGAGCTATGGCGCATAGAGTCACTATGAGTCTCAGTGGCCTTAATGACAAATAACAACAATAAAAATTAAATATATAGAAAAAACCCAACTCTAACAAACTCCTAAAAAACTAAGCAGATCGTATTATTATATCATTTAGGGATGCAATAAACAAAGATCTACCATAAGTGAAAAAACAGGATTTTATTACAAGGAAACTGAACATGTGAACAATCTGATTCTAGGAAAAACTGCAACTAAGTCAGTCCTGGAATCTCATTACATAATCTCCTCAACCATTTCTATGAGTCCATAGTAGCAGGAACCATAGAACACAAGCATTCAATGATGCAGCATATTTGAGTCCCTGTGCAGAATTGCTATTTCCACGGAAACAGATTATACTTGACTAAGATTTGAACTATCTCCACAACCATGGATGTATGAGGAATGTGATGGGTAACCTTACTAGAATTTTATGCAATAGAGGAGAAGCAATTAAAAGAGTTTCTACATTTCCAGAAGAAGGAAAGAAAGTTATATTAAGCAGAGAAAACGCAACCAATTTCTGTTCTAGTTCTTTTTCGGAATAGTCAGATGCACTCTGCAGAATCAGTCACCTCTCTTGTTTGTTGTGATCAGTTTGGTTTTTTAAATTTTTTTTAAAGGTGGAAAACCAGACAGGAACTAATTACACAGACTGTGACAAAATAATACAAGTGATATTAATTAGCTCATAAGAATTGAACCCATGACATCATCCTTATTAACTTTATATTTGACCAATTTAGCTAAGCAGCCATGGATATTACAACCCATATATATGCTTCCTAAATTAGCTGCTTCTCAAATGTCCAGCTGAGCTGGGTAGAGCTCCAACATAGTTATCAGTGCTGTCAACAATTTATATTCCAGAGGTTCCTTTTGCTCATTTAATGTTGGATATAACTTGAGTGCAACTCTCATAGCTAAAAAAAATCTCACGGTCAGACTACACAATTGATAAATTCTCTCTTAGCTTTTGTGCCTATATTTCTCAGAAAGCTATCAGATCCATGAGTTAGAGTAATTATAGAAGTGAGATGCCATGCAGCATCATCAATCTCAGTTTTATTTTGGAATTTCATGCAATTGCCTTAGAGTACTACTCCACCATAAATACTAACAAGCCAAAATTTATCGTCTCAAGATTTTAGGAGGCTAAAAGTCCAAGTAAAAAGTGCTTCCTCAAAATTTCACCTAGAAGAGTTCCCTCTAGTTGGGGAATCCTTGCCTCCGCAGCTGCAGGGCCATCCCAAGGACCAACCCAGGACAAGAGTTTGAGACAAAGTGCAGCAAGCAGGAGAAAGGCTTTCTCAGCTTTCTATAAGAGGGAGCGCTGACTTGAGACACGCCTGCACACAAACTCCTTAAGTTAGGGCCCCTTATCTCACATTACTTTAGAGACAAAGGAAGACATTAGGCTTCAGGAGAGAAGGCACTACCAAGTAAGACACTCTTCTTCAGAGCCAGCACTTTCAGGTGCTTGTGGGGAGTGAAGGGACTAAAACTTCCATGGGGAAAGGCCCTTCCATCTGGGGATCCTCCAAAGCTGCAGGGCCATTCCAGGGGCCAAACAGGACCAGAGAGTTTGGGACAGAGAGCTACAAGAAGGAAAAAAAAAATTTTCTCAGCTTTCTGCGAGAGACAACTGACTTGAGACTCTTCCTGCACACAAACTGCTTAAATTGGCACCTCTGATCTTGCACCACTACACAGACATAGAAATTCATTAAGCTTCAGAAAGAAGGCTCTATCAGGTGAGACACTCTTCCCCAGCACCAGCACTTTCAGGTGCATGTAGTGAGAGAGGAGACTGAAACTTCCCTGAGGAAAGGCCCCTCCATTTGGGGATCATTGTCTCTGTGACTACAGGGCTATCCCACAGTCCAAACAGGACAAGAGAGTTAGGGACACAGAGTTATAAGCAGGGGAAAGAGTTTGTGAACTTTCTCAGCTGCAACATTGACCTGTGATAAACGGAGCTGACTTGAAACCCCACATGATAGAAGCTGCTTGAGTGGAACACCTGGTCTTGCAACATTCAGCAACTACATAGACGAGGTGACTACATTAAGGCGAGATCCCTACAGAGGTGCAGTTTAGACCACAGAGAACCTGAAGGACTTTAGGAAAGACAAATTTTTCCATAAAGGACTTTGAGTAGAGTGAGTGTCTCACTTAGACCGAAAATTTTAATCTGACAAGTAATTAAGAACATCACAAAAATAAGAATTACTGACAACTTACAATGATACAATATAAATAGCCTAACACGTATGAAGAAAAACTTCACATAATGTCAAGAAAGCATCAGTCAGCCTCAAACACTGTGGAAAAACAACTTAAGCCTTCTACCAAAAAAGATGAGAATATTGCAGATCCAATGTATATACGAGTCAACAGGGCAGAAGATATAGGTTCTTATGAAGGCATTTGAACAGCTACAAAAGAAAGAACAATTGATGGCAGAAACAATGGAAGCCACACATAAAGGTAATACCTTAGAAGTAGAGAATCAGAAAAACTATATTGATAAGGAGTTATATGAACAGCTATCAGGATGGTGCAAATGATGGAAGAAACAATGGAAACCATTAACAAAACAAATACCTCAGAAACAGGGAACCAGAAGAAATATATTAATGAGGAAAAACCTGCATAACTATGGAAGAAATGCAAAAGATGCAAGAATGAATTGAAACCATAGATAAAGAGATATGAGAACTGAAAAAAAAATCACAAGATAGAGAGGGTACAGCCAACACAGTACTAGAATTAATAGAAATACATGAAAATACAATCCAAAACTTTAAGACCAAAATGGAAGTAGTGTCCAACATGGTAGAGGGACAAAAAAGTAGAACAGAAGAGATGGAGCAAATCTAGAAGACAAGAATCTCAATGGAAACATACTAGAAGAAAAATCAGAGATGAGAAATAAAGAAAATGATGAAAACATTATAATCATGTCAGACGGTATCAAAAGGAACAACATATGTATGATTGGAACTCCAGAACATGAGAAGTAGAGGGAAATCACTGAGAAAATTGTGAAAAAGATACTAGAAGAAAACTTCCCAGGTATTACGAAGAATGAGGAAATCTATGTTCAAGAAGCTCAGCAAACACCAAATAGACTAGACTCCAAAATATAAACATCAAGACATTTCATAGTCAAACTTTCCAAATTAAAGATAAGGACAGAATACTAAAAGTAGCACAAGAAAAATAGAGTAACCTACAAAGGAAAAGCAATCAGATTAAATTCTGATTTTCAGCAGACACCTTTGGAGCAAGAATACAATGGCACAACATAAACAGAAAGCTGGAAGAAAACAATTGTCAACTGAGGATCCTGCACCCAACAAAGCTTTCCATCAAATACGAAGAACCTAGATCTTTTGCTGAAAAGATGGGACTTAAGGGATTTGTGAAAACAAGACCAAATCTACAAGACCTTTTAAGAGAAGTCCTCCACAAAGAGACATAAAAGGAAAGTAGGTGAACCATAGTAACCAGAAACAACAACAAGATAGCAAAATGGTAACAATAAAGTCAGGCCTATCAATAATCACAATTAATGTGAATGAACTAAATGTGTCAACCAGAGAAAAAGAGTAGCAGAATGGATGAAAACCAAAATCCATCATTATATTGTCTACAAGAGACACATAAGAAATGGAGAGAGAGAAAGACTCAAAATCAAAGGCTGGGGGGTGGGGGTGGGGAATATACCAAGCAAATGGTATCCACAAAGAAAAGAAGGAGTGGCAATATTGATCTTTGATAAAATAGACTTCAGGATAAAACCCACCATAAAAGATAAGGAAGGGCGGGGATCCAAGATGGCGGTGGAGGCAGAGACAATGTGGTGAGCTGCGGGAGCAGCGGACACTTGGAAAAGGACCATTATGACCCTCTACAGACTTCTGTTTATTGATAATCGAACAGTTAAACAGTTGATGACTGCTCTTCAGTGAGAATTGAGGCTCAACAACAGGAATTCAAGGATTTCCAAGGAAGAATGGGTGAGTGCCACAGCTCCTAACCCCCTCCTGCAGAGCCTGCACTGCACCTCACCGCAGCTGCAGCTCCGTGAAGCTCCCACAGCTGGAACCTATGGTATCCCTCGCCCAGGATGGAGGGTGAGCACCGGGCCTCCCCAGGACTGGTGCGGTGGAGCCGCCACACTGCAGCAAAGTGTACTTGTTCTGAGAAGAATTCTTGGAGCCAAGATGGTGGCGGCAGGGGAAGCGGGCGGACACTGTCCTCCCACATGCGAGATGAAGCGCGACCGCCAGCCGCCCATGTGGGAGATGACGTGCAGGAGATGGCTAGCGCTGGCTGGCCACCCACATGGAAGATGGCACTTGCCCAGCGGCTGCCTGCGTGGGGGATGGTGCACGCCCACCGGCTTCCCGCACACAGGATGGTGCATGCCCGCCAGCCACTCATGCAGAAGATGGCACACGCCCGGCTGCTATCCGTGCAGGGGGACGGTGCGTGCCCACCAGCCGCCCGCACGCAAGATGGTGCGAGCCCGCCGGCCGCCCACAGTGGGGAACGGCACATGCCCGCCAGTCGCCCATGTGGGAGAAGGTGAGTGTCTGCTGGCTGCCCTGCGCTGGGGGATGGTGCGCACCCGCTGGCTGCCTGTGCACAAGATAGCATGCGCACGCTGAGAGATGATGTGTGCCCGCAGGCCGGCCACGCAGGAGAATGGCGCTCACCCATCCCCACCAGCTGCCTGTGCATGAGATGACGCCCGCCTGCCGAGAGATGACACGTGCCCGTGGGTTGCCCACGCACGAGATGACACGCGCCAGCCAGCCGTCCATATGGGAGATGATACTTGGGAGATGGCTCATGCCCACCAGCCCCCTTCACGGAAGATGGCATGCACCCGGCAGCTGCCCACATGAGGAGATGGTGCATGCCCGCCAGTCGCCTGTGTGTGGGATGGCATACGCCTGCTGGCCCACTGGCTGCCTGCGCACGAGATGACGCGGGCCCGCCAAGAGAGGACGCACGCTCACTGGTTGCCCACACACTAGATGATATGTGCCCACCAGCCACCCGCGTGGGAGATGACACCCAGGAGATGGCGAGCGTCTGCCAGTCATCTGTGCTGGTGGATGGTGCACGCCTGCCGGCCACCCACACGGAAGAGACGATGCACGCCCTGCCGCCCGTGGGAGGGATGTGTGCCCCACTACCTGCAGGTTTGGGTTTCCTTGGAAAACCAGAGAAGATGATCACCTACACAATGGATTTTTGAAAGTCACTGTAAGTTGTCTACTTGATGACACTTAACAGTGGCAACATGTCCAAGAGGACCAACATCCTAAATGCACCACACATTTTGATCTGTTGAATGCTTCTGCCAAAAGATGTTTAGACCTGGGGGAGCCTGTTCACAATTTTCAGGTTCCCTTTGCCATTTATAAAGGGGGAGGG
>NW_006399896.1:989599-991298 GCF_000299155.1 Elephantulus edwardii
AGCCTTAACCCAAGATCACCAGTAAGGTGATAATGTGTCTTCCCTTTCCCCCTTCACATCAACGTCCCTGTTCAGCATGAAGAAGCCAGAGAGTCGGCATCCAGTTCCCAAATCAGTAAGACAGTTGATTTAACTACCATTGGAAAATGCTTGTCATTTTCCTGTAGCATATGGTCCCCACTGGATCACTTTCATTTCCTTCACCTGCTCCTCCACCAACCAATTTCTGCAGCTCTTCAACTGCACCCCTGCCCATCCTCACCCTTCTGCCCCCAACCCTCACCTCCTTGTACCCTCAACTTGTTTTTTTCCCCAATAAAAATAATAATAAATATATATATATGAAAAAAAGATAAGGAAGGGCAATGTATAATGATTAAAAACACAATAGATCAAGAAGATATAACATTGGTCAATATCTGTGCACCAAATGATAGACCTGAAAAATACATAAAGCAACAGTTTAATGGAATTAAAGAAATAGCACCACTATAGTGGTAAGAAAACTTTAACACACCACTTCTACCAAAGGATAGCCCAACTTAAAAAAACTTAACAAAGATTCAGATCTAAACTATACATTAGCCAACTTGACCTTGTGAATATATTCCAAGTATTGAACTCAACTAAAACTCAATTCACTTTCTTCTCAAGTGCACATGGTACATTCTCCAGAAATGATAACATAGTAGGACATAAAGTAAACCTCAACAAATTATGAAACATTGAAATAATACAAAATACCTTCTCAGAACACAATGCCATAAAACTAGAAATTAACCACAAGAAGACAAAGCTTATAAAACTACCCATGTGAAAGCTAAGTATCTATGGGAGAACATAATTAGGTTATTGAAGAAACAAAAAGGAAATAAAAAATTTCCTTGGAACAAATAATGGAAAAAAAAAAACATACCAAAACCTCTGGGATGCAGCTAAGGCAATTCTCAGGAGACAGTTTATAGCAAGAGATAGTCTGTTGTAGAAAGAAGCTAAAAAAATACAGCCAGAAATGCACACTCTGGAGAGGGTAAAATTTATGAATAGGATTTTCTAAAGACTAAATCTCTCTGCTCATTTAAAAACAAACAAACAAACAAAAAAACAAACAAACCCCCTATTTCCAACTGGTTGAAAAGAAAACTTACAGACTGGGAAAAAACATTTGGCAATACCATCCCAGACAAGGGTTTCATAACTAAAATTGACTGAATACTTCAGGGCCTCCGATAGAGAACTACCAGAATTATAAGCTGGGTTTAGAAGAGGTAGTGGTACTGGAGACAGTATTTCTGGGAAGAAAGCGAAGAGTACTAGTGGAATGTCTATCTGTGTTTCACTGACTATGCAAAGGCATTTGACTGTGTGGATCACAACAAATTGTGGCTAACCTTAAGGGGAATGGGAATCCCAGAATGCTAGATTGTGCTCGTGCGTAGCCTATACTTGGACCAAGAAGCAGTCCTAAGGACAGACCAAGGAAACATCGGTTCAAAATCAGAAAAGGAGTGCATCAGGATACATTCTCTTTCTATGTTGTTGTTGTTATGTGCCGTCGAGTCATTTGCGACTCATAGTGACCCTATGCACAACAGCTCTAAACCGTGCTCTATCCTGTGCCAATCTCACTGCCTCCGACACACCCATCCCGATTACCCCAGTCACTGAATCAATCCACCTCATAGAGGGTCTTCCCCTC
>NW_006399896.1:993006-1005685 GCF_000299155.1 Elephantulus edwardii
TGCAGAAGATCACTTGGAAGCAGGGCTTTATGAGGAGGAATATAACATTAGAATTGGAAGAAGACGCATCAACCACCTATGTTATGCAAATGGCACAACCCTGCTTTCTGGAACTGAGGAGAACCTGAAGTACTTGCTGTAGAAGGTCAAGGACTATAGCATCTAATATGGATTGAAACTCAACATCAAGAAGACAAAGATTCACACCATTGGGCCAATTGACAGCACCATGATAGATGGAGGAGATATTGAGGTTGTTAAAATTATAGCGTGCTTGGCTCCACAATCAACATTCTTGGCAGCAGCAGTCAAGAAATCAAAATATGAATTACACTGGGAAAATCTGCTATCCAGGACCTCTCCAGAGAACTGAGAAGCAAGGATTTCAGTCTAGAGACTAAGGTGTGCCTGATCCAGGCCATGGTCTTTGTAATTATTTGCTGTTTGTCCAAGAACTGGACAATGACTAAGGATGACAGAAGAAGAAATGATGACATTGAGTTGTGGTGCTGGAGAAGAGTCTTTAACATACCATGGACTGCCAGGAAAACAAATCTGTCTTGGAAAGGGTGAACCCAAGTCTTTCCTTGGAGGTTAGGATTTTGAAGCTCCACCCCACTTTCTTTGGGCACATGGCCAGGAGAAATCGATCCTTGGAGAAGGGCATCATGCTTGGAAGGGTGGGCGAATAGCACAGGAAAGGAAAACTCCGGATGAGATGGATTTATACAGTAACTGCGGCAATGGGGGTTGATGTGTAAGAATTAGTGAGACTGGCTTAGGACAGGGAAGGGTTCAGAGCTGCTGTACATACATCACAGGCGACTCAATGGCACATAACAACAATAACATACAGTGATAGGTTTGAAAGCAGAAGTGACATCCACTTCCTAAATAACATGCCTCTGGAAACTCTATGAACTTTGATAAATGTCGATACTTGTAGAGAGGCTTCAGGCCTTTTATTCATAGGGTTTCTATGAGTTGTGCTCAACTCAAAGGCAATCAACAACAGCATAGCACAGCACAGCATAGCATAGCGTAGCATAGCGTAGCATAGCATAACATAACATCACAACCTTTAACTTAGTGATATCAATCCCTGACTCAGTGACAAAGGAGATACTTTACTTACATGTTGAAAATTAGTGAGAAGTAGTATATCTCTGCATTCTGAAGATGAAAAAAAAAGATGGTGGTGGTGGTGGTAAGTGCCATCAAGTTGAATACTGTCTCAGATTCCCTCAAGGCCCTTTTCTCCAAGCTTCTCTTCAGGTTTGATAACCAGGACTTCTGGCCTTCTTTGCTCATTATTTCTATTCTGTTGCCCCGGATTTCAGTACTAGTTGCTACCGAATAGTTTCCAAGGCAACAAAAGGATAAATCAAGAGCTAAGTGAAATAAATCTTTCACATACAGGTTTGAAAGGAATTGCACTTTAATCCCCAGTAATTATTCAAAACCAAAATCCAAATTTAATGGTCACCTTTTACTCAGCTTTTGATTGCATATATTATTTCTTCTTTTTGGCAGCTACAGAAATGATGTATCTTCTATCTGTTGCCAATCATTTCCAATTTTTAGTTATCAATAGCTAAAAAGAATATTTCTCACTCTAGATTTTATTTAAGAGTAATGATGTCAGTTTGAGAACAAACGTGTACTTGATTAAGACCATGGTCTTCTCTGTCACTTGCTATGCATCTCATAGCTGGACTAAGGATGACGGAAGAATTTATCCCTGTCAACTGTGGTGTAGGAAAGAAGAGTGCTGAAGTGTACCCATAGACTACTAAAAGAACAAGCAGATATGTCTTGGAGAAGGTGCAACCAGTGGCTCCTTGGAGTTAAAGATGATGAAGCTATATCTCATATACTTTGGGAGTGTTGCTAGGAGAAGTTATTGCTTGAAGAGGATATCATGCTTGGGAAAAGGGAGGGATAGCAAAATAGAGGAATATCCTGAACTAAGTGGTTGATTTGGTGACTTCGGCAATGGGTTTGAATGTGTTAGAGGTTGTGAGGATGGTACGTGGGATAGGACAATGTTCCAATCAATAGTTTATAGGGTTGCTATGAGTTGTACTTGACTTGATGTCACCTAGCAACAAGAAATCCATCAGATAAAGGGAAAGGGACAGCAATGGGAAAACTAGCAAATTCTCAGAGACATGTAGCAGTCTCCAGAATTGCCTCCTTGCACCCCAGTTTTACCAGCTTTGCAACCTTCCTGATTTGCAGCTTTAAGACTTCCTGATATCTCCACAAGTATAAATGACATTGTCTGATGACTAACAAGAGAGTAATGAACAAGTAACACATAATGTGTAAGAAAGGATAATGGGGAGAAAGGTGGTTTTAGACTGCAATTTATTACTGATTCTCAAAATAGCTCTGCTTACTACCTTTTTGTGAAACTCTGAACTACATGCAGATTGCCATGACCTCTCCATTTCCAGAATGTTATTTATTTATTCAACTAATTTTCAAACTTTGTGTCAGATATAAAAAAAGAATGAGACAGACACATTTTCATAATGTTTATAACAGGTTATTATAAGTTAACCTATGATCGTTTTTTGTTTGATTCATCTCTCCCCCAAGCCCACCTACGTAACCGTAAGGCTAAATAATTAAAATAATCTTAGTTAAATGAAGAAAAGGAGAGCATAATGAGCAGAATGACCAAAATAAGGAATTCATGACAAGGTAATTTCAAACTAGAATGTTTAGGCCCAAGAGGAGCACTGAGAAAAGTACAACATTTATGTTCCTTAGGCTAAAGGAGACACCATAGGCAGATAATAGCATAATAGATAATAGCTCTAACTCTAATCAAAAGTTCTTTATTCTTTACTGTTTATATTATTTACAGGGAGCTCCGGTGGCCTCGTTGCAAGAAACTGCACTGCAATCCCAAAGGCATACAGTTTGAGGCCCCCAATTGTTTATTGTGTCTGAGTGGTTTGAAATCACTGAACTCAAACAAGAAGTATCTCCCAGATCTACACTAAAGCCATGATTCTATTAGGGATTATTGTTGTTGTTAGGTGTTGTAAAATTGAGTACAACCCATGGGGACCCTATGAACAACAGATCTGAACCCTGTCCTGTCTTGTGCCAACCTCACAGTCTCTGACACAATCGGGAGCCCACTGCCTTGCAGTCTGTGTCAATCCACCTAACTGAGGGTCTGTCTTCCTTTCTCTCACAGTTGCTCCACCTTTTCAAGCATGATGTCCCTTTGTCCCTCTGCAGAGAATAGCCTTTGCTAGCAACTTACCCAAAGTATGTGTGATGAAGCTTCACCATCCTTGCCTTCAAGGAGTTCTCTGGCTGTACTTTCTTCAAGACATATTTGTTTTTTTGGAAGTTCAAGGGATATTTGATACTCTTCTGTAACACCACAGCTCGAAGGCATCAACTTTTCTTCTGTCATCCTTATTCATTGACCATCTTTCAGCAGCACAGCAAGTGATTGAAAAGACAATAACTGTGGGATTAGGGATTAGGAAGGAGAATTTATGGGATCATCAGAGGCAACTCAATTTTTCTGTTTTCAATTTATCATTTTATACAGTTGTCTTAATAGAAGAAAAAAGATGCTTTCTTATACACACACTTTTATTGGTGCTTTATATTTCTTCATGTAAATTCAAATTACCATCTGGTGTAATTTATTTTCAATCTAAAAGACATCACTTAGTATTTATTGTAAACTCAAGTACCAGAGTATTCATTGAGCCTACACTTACAAGGCAATATCTTTATTGCAATTTGATTTTTAAAGAGTCATTTTGCTGGGTATAGATCATTGGTTGACAGGTCTTTTGTTTTGTTTTTTAGCACTTTGAAAATACCATTCTTTTGCCTACTGGTCTCCGTTCTTTCTGATGCAAAGTCAGCTATTAATCTTTCCTCCATCTTGTTTTTTACCCTCTAATTCTTTATTCTCCCGCCTTTCTAAATTTTATATTAGTTTGTATACAAAAGTTGAATACATTGTGTTTCATATTATCATTTCCATACACTGTGTTTTATAAAGTTAATCACCATTGATCCATGTTCATCATTACTCCAATCTTTCAGTTCCCAACTGGATCTTTCGTAATTCCTTCACCCCCCTCACTCTGCCCATCAAACTCTACAACCTTGACATTTCCTCACCCTCCCCCATGCAGGACCCCATTCCCTCTCCTTCCCCCTTCAGATTTTGGAATGCATGTTACCAGTAATCTTAATTTTACACTGACTGGGTTAATGTCGGTAGGTGTGTCAGAGACAATGAAATTGACTTAAAACAGAGCAAAGTTCAGAGATGTTGTACATTGCAATGACACATAACAACAACAACAAACCACGCTACCTATTTCTTTCTCCAAGTCCATTAACCATTGTTTTATGTGTTTTGCAGGTTTATCATTTGGTGTATAGATATTGATCAATGTTATGTCTTCTTGGCCTTATGTGCTTTTAATCATTATATGGTGCCCTTCCTTTATGGTAGTTTTCATCCTGAAGTATATTTTATCAGTGATTAGTATTTCCAGTCCTGCTTTTTTTGTGTGTGCTATTTGCTTCATCTGGGAAGGAGGAATGGCATCCACTTCCATAATAGCTTGTCTCTGGAAACCCTGTGAACCTGGAGAGAGTATGAAAGGCACCCAAGCATCAAGGACTCTCCTTCATAGGGTCACTGTGAGTCACCTACAACTCGATGGCACTTAACAACAACAACAAAAACATTTGCTTCATACATTTTTTCCTACCATCTAATTTTGAGTCTATCTTTTTTTTCATTTCTTAAATGTGTCTCTTGTAGGCAGCATATTGATGAGTTTTGGGTTCTTATCCACTCTACAACTCTATTTTTTTTTTTCTTAATTGGTACCTTTAGTTTATTCACATTGAATGTGATTATCAACATACCAGATTTTATCATTGCCATTTTTCTGTTATTTCTGGTTACTATGATCAATCTAATTTCTTTTACTGTCTCTATGTGAAAAACTTCCCTTAGAATTTCTTGTAGAGTTGGTCTTATTTTCACATATTCCTTTATTTCTGCAAATGACCTGATTTCTCCTTCATATTTCATAGACAGCTTTACTGGGTACAAGATTTTTGGTTGGCAATTGTTTTCTTTTTAAGTCTTCTGTGTATATCCTATTGTCTTCTTGCTCGCATGGTTTCTGCTAAGAAATCAGAACTCACTCTAATTGGCTCTCCTTTGAAGATGACTCTTTTTTGTTTTTCTTGCACTGCTTTTAGTATTTAATCCTTATCCTTTATTTTGAAATTTAACTAGATGCATCTTAATGTTTTCTTTTGTGGTCCAGTCTGTGGTTCACTTAACTTCTTGAATATGGATTTTCTTGTTCTTCATAATATCTGGAAAGCTTTCTTCTAGTAAATCTTCCACAATTTTTTCAGTGCTTTCCATGCCTGCCTCCCCACCCCCACCCCCACTCCCTGCTGCCCTGTTCTGGGATTCTAATCATGCGTATGTTCCTTTTACACAATCCCACATGATTCTAATGTTTTCATTATTTTCCTTCCATTTCCTCTCTTTTTCTTTTGGTAGTATGTTCCCATTGAGATTCTTGTCTTCCAGTTCATTGACTCACTGTTCCATCACTTTTGTTCTGGGTTTGTTTTTGTTTCTCTAGCATGTTGGAAATCTCTGTAATTTTAGTATTGATATTTTGGATTGTGTTTTCATACATTTCTGTTAATTCCTGCACTGTGCTGACTGTACCCTCTCTGTCTTGTGTTGACTGTTTAATTTCTTCTATCTTTTTATCTACAGTATCAGTTCTTTCTTTCATCTCTAGCAACTTCTTCAGAAGCTGTTAAAATATCTCCACTTCACTGAATTTCTTCTGCTTCCCTGTCTTGGGTATTAACTTTATTTATTACCATTCTTTCTTCCATTATTTGTGCCTTCTTATGCAGCTATTCATGTGACTCCGCATCAATATATTTCTTCTGCCTTTCCATGTCTGAAGTATTCACTGGGTCTGTAATACGGTCTGATTTTTTAGGAGAAAGCTTCTTTTGTTTTTCATAATGTTTGAAGCTGCCTGCTGCTTTTTTCACATGATTTACAGCCTCAAAAATCTAATAGAGGATGGCTATGAATCAAACTCCACAGGATGGAAATGAATTCTTGTTTTGGGGCTTTGTTTCCCATTTGTCCTTTGATAGATTGACTATGATAACTCTAGATGTGGATTTCTCTGTATTTTTTCCTACTCAAAGCTTCATGAATATGTAGATTCTATTGAATCAAAACAATGTTGTTGCTTTGAAATAAAATCTTAGTAATTTCTAGGCAGTATATCTTAAAATATTTTTGTTGACCCTCCCTTTTTTCCCTTCTCCAACTGGAACTCCCAATGTGCAAATATTTTTTAAGTAATGGCTTACTACAAGGTCTGAGCTCTATTCTCTGTTTACCTTTCTTCTTTCTGTTCAGGTTAGACAATTTCTTTTTTCCAAGTTTATTGCTTCTCTTTCCTGCCAGTTGAAATCTATGTTTGAACCTCTTTAGTGAATATTTTTTACCCATCATTTGTTAGTTTGAGGTACTTGTGGTTGTTAGGATCGATTGAGTCAAGTTAGACATATATAGCGAACCATGAATGGCAGATCTGAACCCCATCCTATCCTGTAACATCTTCCCACTTCCTGACACACTAAAGCCCTTTGCGACAATCACTATGCCAAATCACCTGGTTGAGGGTCTTCCTCTCCTTCACTGACCCTTGACCCTTCCAAGCCTTATGTCTCTCTCCAAGAAAAACACCTCCTAGCAAAATACCCAAAGTCTGTGAGCTAAAATCTCACTATATTTGCCTCCAAAGGACATTCTGGGTGTATCCTCTCCAAGTCATAGTTGTTTGTTTGTTCTTTTGGACGTTCATGGGACGTTCAGTGCTCTTCTCCAACACCATAGCTCAAAGGTATCAATTCTTCTGCCATCCCTATTCATTGTTCAGCTCTCAGGTTCATAAGAAGTGTTCAGAAAGAACATGGTTTGAATCAGATGCACTTAGTTCTCAAACTTAAATCATTACTTCACAATAATTTGAGAAAGTCCCTAACTGTAGATTTTCCCAGTGCAATGCATCTACTTATTTCCTGACTGCTTGTACCAATGTTCTTAATTGTGGATTCAAGTAATATGAAATTGTTGACAGTTTCAATAACTTCTCCATCAATAATGAAATTACTTATCAGTCCAGTGGTAAGAATCTTCATTTCTTGACATTGAGATGTAATCCATATTGAAGGCTGCATTCCTTGAACTTCTGCAACAAGTGCTTCAAGTCCTCCTCACTTTCAGCAAGCAAGGTTATGTTATCTGCATCACCTCATTCCTCTTCATAGAGTTCAGCTTTTCTTCTTTTTTTTTTAAGAGTTCAGCTTTTCAAATAATTCAACCAGCATACAAATTAAGTAGGTATGGAGAGAGAATACAACATTGACACACTCCCTTCTTAATTTTAAGCCATGCAGTGTTTCCCTGCTCTGTTTGCACAACAGCCTCCTGATCCAGGTATAGGTTCTGCATGGACATAATTAAGTTTTTTTGATTCTCATTCTTCTCAATGTCAGCCATAAATTGTTATGATCTACACAATCACACGCCCTTGCATAATCAATAAAACACAAATAGATATTTTTCTGGTTTTCTCTACTTTCATCCAGGATGCATCTGATATCAGTGAGGATATCCCTCTTGCCACAGCCTTTTCTAAATCCTGCTTCAACTTCTGGAAGTTCCCTATCTATACTGTTTTAACCACTTTTGAATGATCTTCAGCAGTACTTGCGGTACTATGGTGACGTAACTGTTGCTATCTTGCTAGAAGCTATGCTGCTGGTATTCCAAATGTTAAAGTGTCACCAATTGTGAAACAGGTTTCAGTGGTACTTCCAGACTAAGACAGATTAAGAAGTAGGACTGGCCATCCACTTCTGACATAATAAATCCTGGAAAGGCCTCTGAATAGCAATGATAACATGATACTACATAATATCAGAAGATTAAACTTTCACCCAATGAAGGACTCTCACCTGTTGATGTGGCCAGGCTCAAAATGAGGACAAATAGTTACAAATATCTATTAATAATTGATTGTGAAATGTATGAATTCTAAATCTAGGAAAATTGGAAATTGTTAAACGTGAAATGGCATGTGAAAAGCTAGACTTTCCAGACATTAGTGAGGGTGGCCATTATGAATATGATAGTCATACGGTGTACTATGACAGGAATGACAAATTGAAGAGGAATTGTATTGCCTTCATCATTTAAAAAAATCAGATCTGTCTTGAAGTGCAATATTATCAGTAAAAGGCTAATATTCATATGCATATAAGCTTTTTGTTGGTAGGTGCCATCAAGGTAAGCACAACTCAGCAATTGTATGAACAACAAATATGAATATTGCTGTATCCTGTGTCATCCTTACCATCTCTGATATGCTCTAGCCCATTCTTATACTCACTGTGTCAATTCATCTTGTTGAGAAATCTTCCTCTCTTTCTCTGACTCTTCACCTTTCCCATGATGTCTTTTTCCAAGTTCCAGTCCCCTGACAGTACATCCAAAGTATATGAGATGAAGTTTCACCATTGTTGTCTCTAAGGAGCACTCTGAATTCACTTCCTTCAATACAGATTATTTTGTTCTTATGACTATCCATTCTGTACTCATCTTCACCACCACATTCAAAGACATTGATTGTTCTTCTGTTATATATATATTCACTGTCCAACTTACAGTTGCATAAGTAATGGAAAAGACTATAGCTTGGATCAGGTGCACATTTTAGTCTTTAAATTAATATTGTTGCTGTTTAGTACTTGGGAGAGGTCCTTGCCAATATATTTTCTCAGTGTAGATTGTCTTTTGGTTTCTTGACTGCTGTTACCACTGGTGTTGATTATGGTTCTGAGTCAATATTTTTGTTGTTCAAATATATGCACCAACAGCTATAGCCAAAGACTAGTCGATTGAGGGCTTCTACCAATTTCTGCAGTAAGAAATTATTTGAAATTGCAATTAACATGCAATAATCATAATAAAAATAATTGATGCGTGTAATGCAAAAGTCAGAAATAAAGACAAACTGGTAGAAAATATGGCATTGGTGGCAGAAACAAGGCTGGAGATTGCATAATAGAATTTTGTTTTTCCAAATCTGTAGCACCCCTCCAGGAAAGAAAGGCCATAGAGAAGCCTCTTCAAGGTCCAGAGCAGGCCTCTTCTCTGTCTCTGTCTCTGTCTCTCTCTCTTTCTCCCCCCCATTACGAAAGCCACACCCATTAAGGCAGGTATGACCATAGTTGTTGTTGTTATGTGCCGTCCGACTCATAGAGACCCTATGCACAACAGCCCTAAACCCTGCTCTATCCTGGGCCAATCGCACTGCCTCCAGCACACCCATCCCGATTACCCCAGTCACCAAATCAATCCATTCCATACACTGTCCCTACACCCTCCCAAGCATGATGTCCCTCTCCAAGGACCCGTCCCTCCTGGCAACATGCCTAAAGTATTTCAGACAAAGCCCCAGAATCCTTGCCTCCAAGGAGTTGCTTGGTTTAATCCTCTCCAGGATGAATCTGTTTGTTTTTTGGCAGTCCATGGTACATTCAATACTCTCCTCCAGCACCACAGCTCAAAGGCATCAATTCTCTTTCTGTCCTCCCTAGTCATTGTCCAACTCTCTGATGCATAACAAGTGATTGCAAAGACCATGAAGTGATTGCAAAGACCATGAAGTGATTGCAAAGACCATGGCCTGAATCAGGCGCACCTTCGTCTCCAGAGAGACACCGTTGCTCTTGAGTACTTTAGAGAGGTCCCTAACAGCAGACTTTCCCATCGCGATACGCTTTTTGATTTCCTGACTGCTGGTGCCAAGAGTGTTGACTGTGGAGCCGAGCAAACTGAAGCTATGAACAATCTCAATCTCCTCGCCATCCATCCTGATGCTACCAATTGGTCCAGTGGTGAGAATCTTTGTCTTCTTGACATGACCATAGTAGAATTTTTTAAAATAAATGTTTATTTTATATTGATTTGCTTACAAAGTTTATATACATTGTGTTTCACACTACACTTAATTGATGTGTCTTTCATACAACTGTTTCCATCCATTATATTTTATAAAATTAATAAACATTGAACTACCCCCACCATTATACATGATGGAATTTTGTACAATCAATGATTTTCTTATTTCAAATGTCTATTAAATCAGCCAAATAGTGACTATACATACAAACCTTATCTGACAGAATAAACAGGAACCGAATTGACTATATCTGTGGAAAGAGATAGTGGAAAAGCTCAATATCAGTAGTCAGTGACCAGCTCTGGAAAACACCATAAGTTATTCACATGTAGAAGCTGAGAAAAATTAAAACAAACTCATGAAAGCCAAAATACACTTTTGAACTAATACCATCTGCATTTAAAACTCATCTTAAGAATAGATCTGACGCATAAAACACTAGCAACTAATAACCAGTATGTAGGATGATATCAAGGTCATCACTCATGAGCAAAGTAAAAGTTTATTCAGAAGACAGGTAAAGATGGTCCAAGTGGATGTTAGAAGAGATTCTGAAATATCCTCTTGAATGAAGAGAAGTTAAAGTGAAGGTAACAATAAAGTAAGAGAACTGAACAGAAGGTTTTAAATTGTAGTTGAGAAGACAAAACAAAATATTATAACTAAATCTAAAAGGTTTGTGAATGTTGTTGTTGTTGTTGTTATGTGCCATCGAGTCGTTTGTGAATACATTTATAAATAATGTCAAACTAAAAAAAGAAGAAAATGAAAAGGGAAGAAGACATTCTACATTTGCCAAGTTGAAAGAACTAAAGAAAAAATTCAAACATTGTATTGCATGCAATATTAACAGTCAATGAATAAAATATTAAATGATTCAAGAAACATTTAAATAAAATGAAATTAGCACATAGAAGCACTATTTAAGAAGGACTGATCAACAATGAACCATTTTAGGGAGTCAATAACAAATGGTACTAAAGATGTCCACAAAAGTTGCACTGCAAACTTATAGAATTGATGGAATACTAACTGAGATTTTTGAGCAAACAAATGCAGCTTTGAACATGCTCACTTCTGTAAGCTAAGAAATATGGAAGACTGACCCTAGTCAGCTGGCTGGAAAAGACCTATATTTATGCCCATTCCAAAAAAGGTGATCTAACAGAGTACACAAATTATTGAGAAATAGCATTAATATTACATTGTTTTTGTTGATTGCCTTCAAGTTGAGCACAACTCATAGGTGACCCTATGAACAAATGGCCTGAAGCCCCTCTGCCATCATCAACATTTATCAAAGTTCATAGAGTTTATGGAGGCATGTTTTTTAGGAAGTGGATGCTGCTCCTGCTTCCAATGCAAGTAAAATATTGATAAAGATTATTTTTTAAATGGCTTGAATGACAAAAATTATTTTAAAGTATCTGGAACAGCCTTAAAAAAAGAAATGTAAAAAAAAAAATCAAGCTGATCTTTGGGGACCTTCCCTTTTCTCTACTGTAAGAGATCAACACTTGTATGGCATGGCCAGCCCAGGAGGGGCTTCCAGCCATTATATTGCCTGCATCAACTAAAGGCTGCAGCCCAGAGCAGGCTCATTCACACCCTGGCCAGCAACAGAACCACCGCCTGCCAGATTGAGGGGCTGCAGTTTTAGAGCACAGTCCCATCCAGAGTACCAGAAAGCCGCCACCACCATCTGGAAACCCTACTACTTCACTGCTTGGAGACTGTCCAGCTGCTGCTTCTGCTATCCAGTGCCACTGATGAGGTGGTAATAATAAATTCAGAATTTTCCAAATATGTATCAGATATAGAACTATAGTTATATAGTTAAAAAACTGACATCAACTTTCTCCAGCCTGCAAACTTTAATTACTTTACTTTAGAATTCTCTCCCCTCTCCACTCATCTTTAGTCATATAAAGTAGTTTAAGCTATCTGCTTACGAGGAGAGAAAATGAATCTTTCCTAGATTAGCATTTACCTCTTTGAAACAATTTTTTCCTCCAGTCATATGTAAATTGTATCTTAATCTGCCTGTTTACCAGGAAAGGAAATGTGCATTTTCTTTTCAAAACCTGTTTTTCTCAGTCATGTTAACTATTTTATAGCTTGTCTGTTTACTAGTTATTATATATAAACTCTTCTTTTCAAATGTAGAAATTCTGTAAACTCACAAACAAAAGTGTATTGTCAAGTAAGTTAATATATAGCCTTAATATAAAAATCTAATGACTACACCCAGATGGGGAGGCATTCATTGAAAAGGATCTCACTGATTTCTCTTAGATCTGAAATAAAATGCTTATGGATAATGCAATATGTCTGTCTTAGTGGCAACTGACTACAGGAAGAATCACTTTTTGAAAACGTCAATAAATCGATAAACCACTAGCAAAACTCACAAAAGAAAAGAGGGAGAAGACACAAATAATCCAAATAAGAGATGAATCAGGCAACATAACAACAGACACAACTAAAATAAAAAAGCTAACATTAGAGTACTATGAAAAACTATACTCAAACAAATATGAAAATCTAGAGGAAATGGACAAATACTTAGAAAAACACAACCTACCTAA
>NW_006399896.1:1006587-1008502 GCF_000299155.1 Elephantulus edwardii
CTTGAGAAGTGGAAGAATATCCATTGCTCATGGATAGGAAGACTCAATGTTGTGAAAATGGCAATACTACCAAAGGCAATTTACACATTTAATGCAATCCCAATACAAATATCAATCTCATTCATCAATGAGATGGAAAAGGCAATCTTCAGTTTCATTTGCAATGGAAAGAAGCCCAGAATAAGCAAAGCACTCCTTAAGAATAGAAGAATGGTAGGAGGTGTCTCATTCCCTGATTTCAAATCCTACTACACTGCCATAGTGGTAAAGACAGCATGATACTGGGACAATGACAGACACATAGATGAATGGAATAGAATTGAGAATCTGGAGGTCAGCCCATCTATCTATGGTCAACTGATTTTTGACAAGGAGATGAAATCAGTCAAGTGGAGAAACGACAGCCTTTTTAACAAATGGTGTTGGCAAAATTGGAAAAGTATCTGCAAAAGACTCAAGCAAGACCCACACCTCACTCCATACACAAAAACCAACTCAAGGAGGATCATGGACCTAGGACTAAAACCAAGGACTATAAACTTCATTACAGAAAAGCTAGAAACAACACTAGAAGTCCTAATCCACAACATAAACAGTCCTCCCAGTATCCTGGAAAACCTACAACCAAGAGAAGATAACGTAGATGAATGGGATCTTCTAAGACTCAAATTCCTATGCACATCCAAAAACTTCTCCAACAGGGTAAAAAGGGAAGCCACAGACTGGGAAAAAGTATTCGGTAATAACATATCAGATAAGGGTCTTATACCCAGAATTTATGTAATACTTGAACACCACAACAAGATAAAGGTAAATACTCCAATAGAAAAATGGACACAGGATATGAACAGGCACTTCACCGAAGATGACATTCAGATAGCTAACAAGCACAGGAAGAAATGTTCAAAATCCCTAGCTCTAAGAGAGGTGCAAATTAAAACAACTATGAGATATCATCTCACCCCAGTCAGAATAGCAAAATTGAACAGAACAGCCACCAACTAATGCTGGCAAGGCTGTGGGAAAAACTGGAACCCTTATTCACTGTTGGTAGGAGTGTAAAATGGTGCAACCCCTATGGAAAGTGGTATGGCGCTTTCTCAAAAAGTTGTAAATAGAGATACCATTTGACCCAGCAATTCCACTACTGGGAATATACCCCGAAGTGACCATAACTGACAACGAAGCAGATATATGCACACCCATGTTTGTTGCAGCTTTGTTCACAATAGCAAGGAATTGGAAACAACCTAAGTGCCCATCAACAAACAAATGGATAAAGAAGCTGTGGTATACTCACACAATGGAATACTATGCTGCATTGAAAAACAAGGAACTCATGCAATATTATTCAAAATGGTTGTCTCTGAAGAACATTATGCTGAGTGAAATATGCCAGTCACAAAAGGACAAATATTGCATGGTGCCACTGTTGTAAAAGAGGACTGACCTTGGGGTTGGGTATAGACTGAGTAAGATGGGTTCAATAATGTATATGGCACTGAAACAGAGGCGAGAGAAAACTGTTTAAAAGAGATATGTGATTAGGTATTTCTGTCATGAGAGGAGTCTAGAGTGAAGGCCACATGGTGGTGTGGACCTGGGAAGGGTTTGTAAAAAATGAAAGAATTTTTCTTTTACTTTTCCAAGAGGGTACTGTTCTGGGGGGGGAGGCTTGGGAGGGAAGAAATGTGCAATAATGAATGAATGGAACTCCAAAGCCTCTGTAAATTTTTACTGAAATTAATAATAACTTTAAATGTAAAAAAAAAATTTAAGTTAGAGTAAGGATGACAATGGATTTATAACTGCTCATGTTAATAACACTATATCGTGGAATAGAGGAGTTATAGTGGAACTGTATCCACATTTACAATATTCTTCTTACCAAAACCATTTATGGAAAATAGGAACT
>NW_006399896.1:1009939-1011098 GCF_000299155.1 Elephantulus edwardii
ATCACTCGTGTTCAGTACCTCCAGGTGCACCGATATCACAGGTACATTGCCTAAACACTACTGTCTAGCTGCACCATGCAGGATCCCTTGAGCTCAAGTGGAAAAGACCTAGACATGTCAAGGCAGGCAGAGAAGCCATTTCTGGAACAGAACAACAGCTTTCCTTTTCATCACTCAGGTACTTTGGGGAAAACACTATTGTAAGTTCCTCATATATAGCCCACAAATATATAGGTGCTTCACAAAACATTGCCATGCTCTGGGCAATTATATAGTTACAACAGCCTAAGATATCCTAAGAAAAGATTCACATAACATCAAGATAGCAGCAATCCAACTCAAGCATCATGAAAAAAACAAAATAAACCTTCTTCTGAAAAAATCAGACCTAATGAATACTCCAGATAGAGAGAACCAGACAAATACATTGATCTAGAGTTTTTTTTATAAACTCCAGAAAAAGATACAAATGTGGGAAGAAACAATGGAAGCCAATAAGAGAGCTAATACTTCAGAAACAACAATTAAGAAGAAATATATTGATGAGGAGCAACTTGCACACTTATGGAGGAAAATCCAAAAGATGGAAGAAAGACTCGAAAGGAAAGGATAGATAAAGAGGCACAAGAACTTAAAAAATCATCACAATACAGAGAGGGTACAACCAACAGTACTGAATACAATAGAAACACATGAAAATGCAATCCTGAATATTAAGACTCAAGTGGCAGAAGTGTCCAACACGCTGGTAAGACATAAAAGTAGAACTGAAGAGATGGAAAAGAGAGTCAGTGAGCTGAAAGACAAAAGCCTAACTTTAAACTTCTTTTCTTTTGGTGGTTACAAGGAAGACTACACATTTTTATTTAGAAGTTACAGTGTTTGTTTTTACAGAGATATGTTGCCACAGATTACTGATTCTGGAAGGTTTGTTAATGCTTATAGTACTGTACACATCCCAGTCTGTGCTCTTGGCTTATGGACCTCTTATTGCAGCACCAAGTCCAATCAGTGTCTCTGCCACCCACCTGGGATACTGTGCACCACGCTGTCCTCTCAGGAGCAATGTGCCTAGGAGTCTTCCTTTCATCCGGTGACCTGTGGGCCTCCTGCACCTCCCAGGCGAATGTGGAGGCTCTAAGAGAAGACTTTGTTTTCC
>NW_006399896.1:1011994-1013872 GCF_000299155.1 Elephantulus edwardii
ACATATTTTATATTATAAAAAATAAAAAGCCCATCAATATGTTGCCTACAAGAGACACAACTAAAAAAAGAAAACAGACTAAAATCAAAGACTAGGAAAAAAATATAACAAGCAAATGGCAATCTCAAAAAAGCAAGATTTCCTGATACCATGAGCCCACACTGAGACCTCTTCTCTTGATGCCACCAGTCCATAGCAGGACTTCTTTTCCTGACACCAACATGCACCAGGACCTGATGCAATGTGGGGGTGATGTGGAATGAGGACGACATGGCCCGGGGGTGATGCAGCCTTGGGACAAGGTGGGCCAGAGGCGAGGCACACTGGGGGGATGCTAAAACTTGATTGAGGTACTTTGTGTGGGGTCACTGCTGTTTGGCTGGATCACAGGGTTCCTTAAGTTCAAGCAGAAGGAAATGAGGCAGCTGGAACTTGTTCTTGAAGGGAAAATCAAGGCTTTCTGGTTTTCCAGTCAGGTCTCCATGCTCTGCCTTGTATCTCCTCAAGTCCAGTCCATCAGCTGCCTTTAGCTCAGAACACCTTGGGCTTCCCTGTGGTAGTTGTCTGACAGAGGGAAGCTGCTTTCAAAGGCCTTTTCTCTATTGAACACAAACAGTTCTTCCCTTGGGTCAGAAGGCAGAGAGAAACCCAGGCAATGTAGCCGCCCTACCCTCTGCTGGAGTGGTGACTCCAGATTAAGAACCTGCTATTGCCTTAGACATAAAAAAACCTCTACCACAGCAATGTCACGTAAGAAGCAGGCTACTTCACTCCCTACACAATCCTAAAGCAAGATGTCACCAAAAAAAAGTGACACAGTGCCAATGGATGTCCTGAAGCCAAAAAATCTGATGAAATTTGTTTTTTAGTTCTTTCAATATGAGAAATGTCAAATGAGCTATTTCCTTTTTACTTATTCTCCAATTCCATCTCTCTGTACATTCCACTATAACACTTTTATTTGTCTTCTTGACTTGTCTTTGAAATCTTCAATTCATCTCTTTTACTTCAGCATGGTTTCCCTTCGATCTGGCTTCTCAACACTCTAGTGCAATTTTCAGAGTCTCATCTAGGCTGATTCTTGAAGACAATAATTTTGAAACTCCATCTCACATAATTTGGGCATATTGCCTGGAGGAACCAGTCCTTGGAGAAGGACATCCTGGTTGGTAGGGTGAAGGCTCATTGCAAGTGAGAAAGATCCTGGCTTAGATGTATTGACTCAGTGTGTGAGGTGAGGAGGGTAGGTGTATAGGCAACAATGGAAATGGCTCAAGATAGAACAGGGTTGAGAGCTTTTGTACATAGGTTTGCTACAAGTCACAAGTGACTTAAAAGCACATAACAACAACTTCAGAAAAACATTTTTTTTTCCCTTTATCCTCTTTGCCATGACCATTTGCTTTCTTCATGGGTAATATCCATGGATGATATGTGGTCTTCAATCACTTGAGTTCAATATTTCAAACTTATTCTTAACATATTTTTTAAATTCAGGAGGGATAGACTCAAGCTCATAGTTTGGTTCCTGTGGACAGGTATTAATTTTCCTCAATCTCAATTTGAACTTGCACATGAGTAATTGATGATCTATTCCACAGTCTGCACCTGGTCTGATTTTGACTGCTGATAATGAGCTTCTCTAATGATTCCTTTTAGAGACATAGTCAATTTTATTCTTATGCTGTCCATCATGTGAGTTCCATTTGTGAAGTTATTGTTTGTGTTTTTTTGTTTGTTTGTTTGTTTTCCAGTGCCATCCTTGCTCTAACTTAATTCTTTTTTTTAATTTAAATTTGTTATTAATTTCAGTGAAAATTTACAGAGGCTTTGGATTTCCATTCATTCATTATTGTAGATTTGTCCCCTCCCAAGGCT
>NW_006399896.1:1019766-1022775 GCF_000299155.1 Elephantulus edwardii
AGACATTGGTATGTGTTCTTGATCTGAAGACAATGCTCTTGAGATCACATGGGCAGCTACCAAACTTGTGCGTTTCTCTGACTTTATGACTTCAGAAAAATGTCAGTTCAGCGCCTGCTGGGGCAATCTCTTGTTTCTAAAACAGGTCAAGGTTCTCCCGTTTAAAGGTAAGTTGATTGCCCAGACATGTAGTCACTGGTGTGGAGCCAAATGGGGTGAGGCAGGCAAAGGGTTGGGTGATCGCAAGGGCAGGTCAAACACTTGGAGGACCTTGCTTACACCTCTGCTGTCTCAGTGTGCTCACGACTCGGGTGCTTACTCAAATTCCTGTTGTCCGTTTCCTACCCAATGGTTTTCTCAGTGTTCCCTGCCTGGTGGCACTTACACAGGCAACATCACACAACAGCCCCTGCTCCAGCACGGTCCTGAATAGCCAAGGTCAACTTCCCACCAACCCACTAGCCTCTGGCTGGTCTGCAGAGTTCACAGAAGCCAGCTGGCTGGCTTGTTTTGGGTGGGAACCCAAGAGAGTTCAGAGTTCGGCCAATTTCCCCACCTGTGGGCACACCCTTAGGTGCTCTCCCAGATAATCAGCCCCAGTAAACACAGATAAGATCCTACCGGCCTTTCTTCTGCCAGGTTAGTTCCACAACAGTTTGGTTGATAGCTCCAGGTGATGGCTGGATCCACGGTGGTGCCCTGAGGTCACAGGGCTGTGGTGGAGGCTGAGGTGCACATGGTTGTGGATTTGGAAGGGGGGCGGGGGAAGGGGAGGAAAGCAAGAGACTAGGGGCATGAGGAGCGTGGGGCTTGGCCACTACCACCAAGAGGTGGGGGCGGGGCTTAGGTGCTGCTGGTTGTTTATGTAGTAGCACCCTGTGTGTCGGGGGTCACACAGGTGCGGGCTGCAGGGGTGTCGCACAGTGGCGGGTAGTCTTCGCTCCTCTGGAGTTCCACGGTGGATGGCTGACTATTGCTCTTCCTGGGTCTCTTCCAGGCCCATCTGGCGGCGGAACTCCGTCTCTGGCTGTTTGTGTTTTTTGAACATGCTATTGGCAATGAACAAATCACTGAACATACAAAATTTACTTATTCTATTTCAGACCTCATTTCTATCACCAAGTTTCTAGTCTCTGACTACCATTCCTTCTTCATTGTTTCAAACTTTTGCATTCCAGTCATCAATTATCATTCATGCATGTTGATTGCATATTTGGTCAACTTCAGACAACGAAGTTTTGTTAAAATCTTAAATCTCCTCCTCTTTGGTTTTTGCTGTGGAAGCCTATATTTGAACAATAGTCCTATTAATAGGCCTTCCTTGTATGTTGTTGTTGTTGTTGTTCTTATGGGCCGTCTAGTCGTTTGCGACTCATAGCGACCCTATGTACAACAGCCCTAAACTCTGCTCTGTCCTGTGCCAATCGCACTGTCTCTGACACTCCCATCCCAATTATCCCAGTCACTGAATCAATCCACCTCATAGAGGGCCTTCCCCTCCTGCGCTGTCCCTCCACCCTCCCAAGCATGATGTCCCTCTCCAAGGACCCGTCCCTCCTGGCAACATGCCTAAAGTATTTCAGACAAAGCCCCAGAATCCTTGCCTCCAAGGAGTTGCTTGGTTTAATCCTCTCCAGGATGAATCTGTTTGTTTTTTGGCAGTCCATGGTACACTCAATACTCTTCTCCAGCACCACAGCTCAAAGGCATCAATTCTCCTTCTATCCTCCTTGGTCATTGCCCAACTCTCTGATGCATAACAAGTGATTGTGAAGACCATGGCCTGTATCAGGCGCACCTTAGTCTCCAGAGAGACACCATTGCTCTTCAGTACTTTGGAAAAAACCTTCCTTGTGTAGATGTACATAATAGCCTACAAATAAAACTTGAAATTGTCCTTTTAACTATGAATGTGATACCATTCTACCTTTGTTTTTCATACTCAGCATTGTATACCGTGTGAGTGTTTGATTCAAAACGACTAAAACTAGTCTATCTCATCTTACTAATGCCTAGAATGTCAATGTTCATGCATTCAATTTCATTTTTCACTGCTTCTACTTTTCCTACATTCATACTTCATACATTGCATGTTCTATCTATTAAAGGCCACAAAAGTCATCTATGGTAGACATGATTTAGTATAGCTTTCAGATTAAGACAGAGTAGGAAGCAAGACTGGCCATCCACTTGTTTAAATAGCTGAGCTCTAAAAACCATATGAAGAATAGAGTAACATAGGTACTTACAGTATTAGAGGTAGAGCCCAAATGAGAAGCCAAGCAAAATGAGAAGAAACATTCGCTGCAAACACCCTTTAATACTTGGAACATGGAATAGGCCACCAACGGTCCCTATTAATAGTATCTCAGTGGTAGGAAAATTTGGACTTTATTTCACTCTATCCCATCAAATTTGTTTTCTAGGATGTAAATTTCAGAAATTATCTTAAATTGGCTTTTTTGTACACCCTCTGCAAGTAATGATATATAACCTAATTTGATACAGCCTTCTGACCTTTCTCTCAGCTGTTCTCTAAAGTTAAGTGTTAAAAGTTATGTTGGGTGCTTGTTATATATTTAAAGACACCCTATAATTTCTCCTAGCTTCTGACAGTTTTTGCATATGGCTTCAATAAATTACCATTATCAACCATTTTGAGAATACTCAGTATAAAAACCTCGGAACACTTGTTAAATATGAAGTGGTTAATTATGAAAGATTCAGTATCACATTCTTTTTATTGCCAAATTACCCTCGTTCACCTTGGCTGTCTTCTTCATCTCCTCAGATTTCCCAAGAGATAATTTATATGTTGAGTCTGTCTGCCAACAGAGACAAAGGGTATACCTCTCCTTAATTCTCTTTACCTGGTGAGTGAGATTAGCTTTCCTCCTAATTTCACATGGTACAGAAGATTACTACAAGTATAAAAAAATTATCAAAAATTGGGAATAATAGCATGGAATAACCATACTGTCAGGACCAGAATGTTTGGAGGATCTGTCT
>NW_006399896.1:1024292-1038369 GCF_000299155.1 Elephantulus edwardii
CCTCACCCTGTGGTGTGTGGGGTCCCTTTCCCTGTGCTCTGTGGGGTCCCTCCCCCTGTGCTCTGTGGGGTCACTGCGGCAGATCCAACTCAACAGCGCCCACCAACAACCAGACCTTAGCAGGAAGGTCGTCGATGTTGTCAGGTGACACCTAGCCCATTTTCAGCTCATAGTGAGCTCACGTGACAGAGTCGAGCTGCCCTCTCAGGTTTTCCAGTCCAATTTTCACAGAAGCAACTGCCAGCTCACATCCTGTGGAGACACTGGCTTTGCACTGGAAGCCTCTCATGTAGTGAAAGTGCTTAAACCTGGTGCCGCCGGAGTTAAGCTCAATCAAATGAACCTGGACATTCTGATCGCCTCAGCTGGAAATAAGCAAACCACACGGAACACAAATGAGCAGGCAGTGTTTATGCCTGTGCAGATCTCAAAGAATGAGAAGTAGCTCTTTCTCTGAACACTGTCCTTCAAACAGTTTGGTTTGGTGGTTGGGTTTTTTTTTTTGTTTTTTTTTTTTTCTTCTTCTTTGCTGTCCTAGACAGATCAGCTTATCAACATAACTCTTAGGAAAATTTTAAGTCCTACAAAACTGTCAATGGATTATTTGTTTTCACCAGGCAGTGGTTAAGCACTTGTCTCCAAACCAAAAGTCCAGGCCCAGATCAAGGCTTGCCCGCAGGCTCAGCTAAGACGCTGAGCTCTGCCCTGGTTAGAAGCTGTCTTGAGTGAAGAATTGTATTCTGTCTTCTTCTTCTTCTTTTTTAAAAATTTTATTGGGAAAAACATGTTGGGGATACATGGAGGTGAGGGTTGGGAGCAGAAGGGTGAGGATGGGCAGGGATGAAAATTGCAGGGATGCAGTTGCTGGGATGCACAGTTTGGTTTGTGGGGAGATCAGGTGAAGGAAATGAAAAGGATCCAGTGGGGACCAGATATACAGGGCAATGGTAAGCATAGTCCAATGGTGATTAAACAAACTGTCTTTTTCACTTGTGGCTTTCTCATTTGGGAATTGGGCGCAGACTCTCTGGCTTCTTAATGATGTGCAGGGGCGTTGATGTGAAGGGGGAAAGGGAGCACACTTTATCACCTTGCTGGTGGTCTTGAGACGAAGCTTCTTGCCTTCTTGTTCTGTTAGAAGATGTTTTCCTGACATTTACTCCCCTCTGGACTGCAAAGTGTTTTCCCAGGTGGGTCCAGTGGAGATGGCTGACTGAACCCTGAGGCTCTGTCCTCCTTTGCTTCCTTAACTGGCCGTTGTATTTCCTTCTTGTCTCTGGAACTGGGTTCAGGGTCAGGTATGGAGTAAAACTCAGTGTTAAGGTTACCTATAGAAAAGGGAGCAAACCTAGAGAGAGCAAACTTGTGAGTTACAAACAGAAGGGCTTTGGGGGTGTTACTTATGGGTGTACTGGGGGAGAGGGTGGAGGAAAGTAGCCTAGATAAAATTCTTTGTATACCCTAGGCAGTTTTTTCTTCTACCCAGGGGTCGGAAGGTACCTTCCGAGGGCTGAGGAGCTCACCTCAAGGGCTGGCTCGCTCTGCCATAGGCCGAATGCATGGCTTGCCCCACTGCCCGCCAGGGGCCAAAAGGTACTCTGTCTTCTAAATTAGATCCTGGGCATGTGTGTTAGGAGGTGCCAGTCCTTGGAAAGGTGGCGGATCAGCAAAGGAGGGGAGACCCTCAATGAGATGAATTAACAGTGACTGTAGCAGTGAGCTGAAGTGTGTCAGAGATGAGGATGGCACAGGGTAGGGCCGGTTCAGATCCACCATTCACAGGGTCGATATGAACTGTAGTTGACTCAATGACTCTTAAAAACAACCACCACCTAGTGGATCCTGATCTTGATTTTTTTGGTTCTATAACTTAATCTGCTACTTCCCCACTGTTGTTAAGTGTTGCAGAGTTGCGTCTAAGTCCATCTTATACCAGCTCTATGAACAAGAGATGAGAACACTCCTCAGTCCTGTTCCATCCTCATAATCTCATAGCCGTGCTCGAGCCCATTGAGACCATGACTGTCATTCATCTCATTGAGAGTCTGCCTTTCCTTCAAGGACCCTCCACCTTTTCAAAGACTACAGTCTTCCCTATGACTTCACCTTGTGAGTTCAACTGTTCAGCATCAAGTAAACAAAAATCCTCACCCCTGGATCAATAGCAACAACCTGTCAGATGGAGAAAAGATTGAAGTTGTCAAAAATTTCCTTTCACTTGAATCCACAACCAACACCCCTGGTAGGAGGAGTCAAGAAATCAAAAGATGTGTTGCGTTGGGGAAATTTGCTGTCAGGCTTTCAGGTCTGTTGTCAGATGTCAAGGCCCTCTCCAAAGTGCTGAAGATCAAGGATGCAGGATGCCAGCTGAAAGACTAAAATGTGCCTGACCCAAGCCATGGTCTTGAGTTGCTTCCTGTACATCTGGAAGTTGGACAGTGAATAAAGATGACAGAAGAACCAATGCCTCTTACTTGTGGTGTTGGAGAAGAGCATTGAGTATCCCATTGACCACCAAAAGAACAAACAAAGCTTGCATCTTCTGAACCTCCCAGACATACTGATTCAATACCACCAATAATGTAAAAGAGTTCCCATCTCAACACATTGTCTCCAACATTTATTACCTGATAACTTTTCCCCTGCTACTGAAATGAGATGGTATCTCATTGTGGTTTTGATTTGCACCTCTTTTATTGCCAGTGATTTGGGGCATTTCTTCATATGTCTATTGGCCATTTGACTATTTTCCTCTAAGAAAATTCTTTCCATGTCATCAGCCCATTTAGTAATTGGGTTATCAGACTTTTTCTTGTGGAAGTCTAGGAGTATTCTGAAAACTTTTGTTATGAGACTCTTATCTGAGATGGTATTGCCAAATGTTTGTTCCTAGTCAGTAGGTTTTCTTTTCACCCTGTTGGGAAAAGTTTTTGATAAACACAGGGATTTAATCTTTAGTCCATTTCATCAATTCTATCCTCTACAGATTGTACAGTTCTGGCTGTATTTGGCAGTCTCTTTATCCCATAGAGTAGAGCTTCTAAGCTTGATCCTAGTTTGTCTCATAAACTTTATGTTTTGGGCTTTACTCCCAAGACAGATCTGAATTTTATTTCATATGCAGTCAACTTTTTTGCAATGACGAAGAGCTAACTTCCCATCACTGCAGTTGTGAAAGCCATCTCCAGGTCTCCAAGTCTGAGAAAGAGGTTTTTTCCTATTCCAGACTAAGGCATAACTTGTGTGTCCTCATTTGCTGGCCTAAAATTGCTTTCTTTTCACACTATCAGTGATGTTGTTAGCTACCTTTGAATTAGCCTGCCACATCAAAACAATACTAAATGCTGAAAGTCCTGCGTCAGTCCCATTATCACTTTTAGATTCAATCCTTGTGATCTATGGAGTTTTTATTGGCTGATTTTCGCAAGTAAATAGTCACCAAACTTTTCTTCCCATTGCATTTTATTCTGGGAGCATTACTCAAATCTGTTAAACATCATAGCATCATGCAATCATTCATTTACGGCAAATGGTGGCTGTATGTGACACACTTTTGGCTGAGAATTGAACCTGACTCTCCAGTATATAAGGTGAAAATTCTACCACTGAGCAACCAGTGCAACCATTATTAAGCAGTATGTATTTATTTTCTTTGTTGTTTCTTCCCCCCCTTTTTTGGTTTTTTAAAAATTATTAATTTTAATGAAAGTTTATAGAGACTTTGGATTTTCATTTATTCATTGTTGCACTTTTCCCTCGCCCACCCTGCCCCCTAGTTTGCCCTTCTTTTTGAAAAGTAAAAGAAAAATTCTCTCATTGTTATGCAATCCCTTCACCAAAGTTCACTCTACGATGTAGCCTTCTCTCTGGACTCCTGTCATGACAATAATACCTAATCATATATCCCTTTTAAACAGTTTTCTCCCTCCTCTGTTTCAGTGCAGTATACATAATTTATCCCATCTTTCTCAGTCCCCACCCCCACCCCCAATGTCAGTCCCATTTTACAACAGTGGCACTGTGAAGTATTTGTCCTTTTGTGACTGAGATATTTCACTCAGCATAATGTCCTCCAGGGTCACCCATTTTATATAATGTTTCATGAGTTCCTTGTTTTTCAGTGCAGTGTAGTATTCCATTGTGTGAATATACCAGTTTCTCTATCCATTCATTTATTGATGGGCATGTCTTTGTTGTTTCTTAAAATTATTTTTGTAGTGATTTTAATGAAAGGTTACAAAAAAGGTTTTCATTTACTCATTCACACACAATTTTTTGCCCTTTCCCCCTCAGTTCAATCCATAATACATGTCTATTCCAGATTCTTAATTGCAAGGTACATAATGGCTTATCATTTATTCATTTCAGATTAACTTTACCTTCAGTATTCTAATTCAGTGTTCACCATCTATCAATTCTTTTTTTTGCTCTCCTTGCCACAATGCTCCATTCTATATTTATAGCAGTGGTCTTATACAATATTTATTCCTTTTGTAATTATTTCACTCAGGATAATGTCCTCTAGATTCAACCATGTTGTGTAGTGTTTCACAAGTTATTCATTATTTTTCAAAGCTGTGTAATACTCTATTGTGTGGCTGTACCACAATTTTTCTATCCATTTGTTTGTTGATGGTCACATGGGCAGCTTCCACCTCTTTGCTATTGTGATTACTGCTACAATAAATATGGTTGTGCATATATCTGTGTCACAGCTCTGATTCTTTTTCGGGTATATCCCCAATAGTAAGATCGCTGGATCTTTTAGGGTATATTCCCAGGAGTGACAAAGCTGGATCAAATTATATTTTTATATGCAATTTTTTTGACGAATCACCAGATTGCCTTCTGTAAAGATTGTATCCTTTTACATTCCCATCAGCAGCTTGTAAGAGTTCCAATTTTTCCTGCATCCTCAACATTTTCTGCTTGCTGTCCTGTTGAACTTTACTATTGTTGTTGGGGTGAAATGATATATCCTTGTTGTTGTTTTGATTTGCACCTCTCTAATCACTAGTGATCTTGAGCATTTCTTCATGTGTTTGTTGGTCATACTTTCCTCTTGTGTAGAGTATTCTCATATTTTCTGTCCATTTTATAATTGGGTTGTTTGTCTTTTTTTTTAGTTTATATATTCCCTTATCAAATTATGTTATTGCCAAATATTTTCTCAAGTCTCTAAGTTTTCTTTTTACTGTATTGAAAAAGTTTTAAATATATACAAGAATTTGCTTTTTAGATGGCCTCATTTTCCTTTTTATAGTTTCTTTGTTGTGGATTTTTGGTTATGTTTGAAAGTCTATTCATGCCAAAGATTAGGGTTTTTAAATGTGTTCTTCTTTTTCTCCAATGATCTCTCTATAATTTTTTGTTACTCCTACACCTCTGATCCATTCTAAGTTGAGTTTTATGTATGGTGTGAGATGTGGATCTTGCTTTAATTTCATGGAGATAGATGTCTTGTTTTGCCAGCACCATTTGTTAGAGAGGCTGTTGTTTCACCACTTCATGAATTTAGTCTTCTTGCCGAAGATTAGTTAAGCACCTGCATATGGGTTGACTTCTGAATTCTGGATTCTATTCTATTGGTCTCTATGTCTGTCACTGTATAGCATCTTACTGTTTTGATTACTACAGCTATGTAGTAGGTTTTTAGATCAGGGATTATGATGCTTCATCGTCCTTTGTTTTTCTTTTTCCAGTATCATTTTGCTAATTCAGGATCTCTTTTCTTTCCAAATAAAATTGGAAACTGTCTTTTCTATCTCCTTGAATAGCAGCATATGTGCTCCTGATTATATTTTCTCTCTGTTCCCGTTTTGTTGAATATTTTAGTCAGAAACGAGTGTTAGATAGTGTCAAATTCCTTTTTTTTTTTAATCAATGGAGATGATCATGTGGTTCTTGTTCTTTGCTTTATTGATCTGATGGGTTACGTTGATTGATTTTCTTATGTTGAACAATTCTTGTATGCCTGTTATGAATGCCGCTTGGTCATGATGTTAATCTGATATGCTGTAAGTCTATTGGCTAGAATTTTATTAAGGGTGTTTGCACCTATGTTCATGAGGAATATTGGACTATAAATTTCTTTTATGGTGGTGTACTTACCTGGTTCTGCCATCAGAGTTATGTTTGCTCATAGAATGAATCTGAAAACGTTCATTCATTGTTTATATTCTGAAATAATTTAAGTAGAATTCTGACAGTATTCCTCTGAATGTTTGGAAAAATTCATTGTGCAAGCCATCTGGTCTGAGAGTGTGTGTGTGTGTGCACAACGGGAGCTTTTTAATGACCTGTTCAATTTCTTCTTTTGTAGTGGATCTGTTCAAGTATTCTCATTGTCTGTGTCAGCTTGCGTAGAGTGTGAGTTTTTTTGCTTTTTGGCTTTTGTTCATTCATTGCTGTATATTTTCCTCCATTCTCCTCTCCTCTCCCTCTCCCAATCCACTTTGCAACATATCGCTTGTTCTGGATTGTTGTCATATATATAATTTCTGATCACTTATCCCTTTTAAACAGTTCTTTCCATCATCTGTTCCAACACAGTGTTCATTATCTATCCACTCTTTCTGTTTTCTCCGCAAACCCCCATGTCAGTCCTGTTTTATAACAGTGCTGTTATGCAGTATTTGCCCTTTTCTGAGATTTTTCACTCAGCATAATATCCTCTGAGCTTACCCATGTTGTAATGTTTTACGAGTTCATTGTTTTCAATACCGTGTAGAGTGTGAATTTTAATTATTTGTCTATTTCTTCTACATTTTCAAATTTTTTCTCAGTAGTTGTTGTTATGTACCATTGAATCGCTTGCAACTCATAGTGACCCTACGTATGACAGCTCTGAACCCCGCTCTATCTTGTCTCCAACACATCCACCCCCATTACACCAGTCACTGAGTCAATCCATTTCATCCAATGTCTTCCTCTTGTTCTGTTCCACCACTCTTCTAAGTAGGATGTCCCTCTCCAAGAACTAATCCATTCTTGCAACGTGCCCAAATTATGTCATACAAAGCTTCAAAATCCTTGCCTCCAAGGAGCAGCCTGGTTTCATCCTCTCTAGGACAGACTTATTTGTTCTCTTAGCAGTCCGTGATATATACAATACTCCAGAACCAAAACTTAAAGGCACGGATTCTTCTTCTATCATCCTTAGTCACTATCCAGCTCTCTGATGCATAGCAAGTAATTGCGAAAACTGTGGCCTGGATCAGGTGCACCCTAGTCTCTAGAATGACATCATTGCTCTTCAGTACTCTGGAGAGGTCCATGGCAGATTTCTCCAGTGCAATTTGTCTTTTGATTTCCTGGCTGCTGTGTTGATTGTGGAGTCAAGCAAATGGAAGCTGTTAACAATCTCAATCTCTTCAGAATCTTTCATGATGCTGTCAATTGGCCCAGTGGTGAGGAAGACTCATCAACATCTGTATTTTCCAGATGACATAACCTTGCTCATCCAAACTAAAGAGGACCTGATGCAGTTGCGAAAGGTGAAACTCAACACCAAGAAGACAAAGGTTTTCATTACAGGACCAATTAGGAGCACCATGATAGACAGAGAAGAGATTGAACAATTTCAGCTTGTTTCACTTCACAATGAATATTGTTGGCACTCACAGTCAGAAAAATCAAAAGACAAATTGCGTTAGAATAATCTCCTGTCAGAGACTTTTCCAGAATGCTAAAGAGAAATTATATCAGTCTGGAGATTAAGGTGCACTAGATCCAGGTCACGATCTTCACAACTGCCTGCTATATGTCAGAGAGCTGACTAAAGATAACAGAAGAAGAGACTATGCCTTTGAATTGTGGTTCTGGAGAAGAGTATTGAACATACCATGAACTGCCAAGAGAACTAAGAGGTTTGTTCTGGAGAGGATGGAACCAAGTTGCTCCTTGGAAGCAAAGATTTTGAAGCTCTGTCTCTCATACTTTGGGCATAAGGAAGGACCAATCCTTGAAGAAGTATATCGTGCTTAGAAGAATAAATAAAGGGGCAGCACAAGAGAGGAAGTCCCTGGAGAAGATTGACACAGTAATTGGTGTAATGGCGGTTAGGGGTCTCAGAGACAGTGATATTGGCTCAATATAGGAGAGGGTTCAGAGCTATTGTTCATAGGGTCGCTCTGAATCACAAACAACTTGATGGCACATAACAACTTACTCAGAAGCTATAATTTCTTGAGTTTTAATAATTTCTTTTCTTTAGCTCATCCTACCATTCACATCATAAACCAGCATATCACAGTTATAGAGAGCAGGAAAAAAATGCACCATGGTCTACTCTCTATTAAGCAAGCTGACTAGTCTTTTTATAATGAAGGTGGGGGGGGGAGTTTCTAGGAGAGATTCTAATTTGAGCTCTCTTCTCTATCTCTAGACAGCTTGTCTCCTCACAATTGTCTCCAGGGTGAAACATCAGATGGTGGCTTGTGTTTCAGTTTGAGACACAGCAGAAAGAACCCAAAAGATAAAGTTTAAGTGATTAAAAGTTACAGTTCCCAACAATTTCTATTGTTAATGAGATCAAGGGGTGTAAGCAATCAAAATTAGGACTGACCAGGAAACTTTGAATCGTACTGGAGGACTGGGGAGAGTGGGGATTAGCCAAGAAAAGTTGCTTCAGAATGCTGGAAAGACCAGGCCAGGAAATATTCATCCCCTTACTCCTCACAAAGGCTCAGGTCTCTAGAACGCTGCCTTTTATGTTTTTTCATTGTGCCCAAGCCCAGAGCAGAGACACCAGCAGGATATAGAGCACTCGGCTCCAACAACCAAATTCTCTGTTTGGCTTGGATGATTTCCTCTTTTCTTTCTCATCCTCTCTCCTCTCACCTACCATCTCTGTGACACAAGATTTGGTTAAAGGGAAAATACTTTCTTTAGCACATTACTGTTGCTCAGTTGTGAAGCTCTGTCCGTGGAACTGTTTTCTCTCCCCTCTGCAGAAAGAACATGTTTCTTATAGAAATGCCCTACTTTGAAAAAAGGAGCAGAGTGAAAGGTTGTGAGAAAAAGTGAGGCAAGTTCTTGAGTCCTTTTTGAAAATAAGCTTCTAGGAAGGTATCAACTCCACTTTATAGAGATGGAAGGCTACAAATGGAACTTATAAATAAGTGGCCACCCTGGGAAAACTTCACAAACTAACAATGAGCCAATTTCTCCTCAGTAATGGTCTCTGTATTTGCTGGTAAGAATCCGCCAAGTAGTTCAAGTTTGTGTACTTAGAGCTATATAGGTCTGGTGGCCTAGTGGCAAGAAGCTGTGCTGCAAACCAAAGGCATGTGGCTTGAGGTCACCATCTGCTCTGCCAGCAAAGGATGGATTATCTCCTCATGTGTGATTAACTGCCTCTGAAAACCTGTCGGAGGGTCAGCTAAAGGTCATCTCTGACTCCCTGGTACACAACAACATCACGAACTGACTCCATTTAATGTTTAGATAGCCCACTTCATTGAGTCTTATGCTGAAAAGTTACTATCGTTGTTGTTAGATGCTGTCAAGTTTAATGTGACTCATCATAACCCTGTGAATAGCAAACTCTGTCTTATCCTGTGCCATGCTCACAATCTCTGACATACCAGAGCCAATTACTGCATTTACTATGTCAACTGTGATCTGAAAAGATCGTAGTACAGGGTCATTAATTCATAGCTGAGGTGGTAGTTAACCAAATGAAGGAAGACAATAACAGGAAGAAGAATGAGCTATATTTAAGGGTAAAATATTATGTGATATATATACCCAAGCGTTGAGGACTCTCCTTCATAGGGTCGCTATGAGTCGCAAGCGACTCGATGGCACATAACCACAACAGCTATATATATAAAGGATCAACTGTCCATTTTTCATTTACTTCTCTCTTTGTGAATTATTTGTAATTATTTTCTTGCTAATTGACTTTCCACTTAGAATAGTCCTTGCTCATCTTTCCCTGTGTATCTCTTTTTATGAACTCAGGGAAGATATATTAACTGTTGTCTAACAGAATACAAGAGGTAACACAGTATTTAAAAGGTTAACTGCTAACTGGATGGGATGGAGACAGGATGAATCCCTGACTTACACTTTTCCTGGTTTTGAACCATGTTTCTTTGCTTTGTTCTGGGAACTGTTTCCTGGTTCAAGTACAGGTTTCACATATGCACAGTCAAGTGTTCTGGGATTCCCATTTTCCTCAAGGTTAGCTACAATTTTTTTCTTATCCACACAGTCAAATGCCTTTGCATAGTCGAAACCCAGATAGACATTCCTCTGGTACTCCTTGCTTTCTGCTTAGATCCATCTGACATTGGTAACAATGTCTCTAAGGCCACAACCTCTTCTAACTCAGCTCATATTTCTGGTAGTTCTCTGTCAACCATATTGTTCCAGTCATTTCTGGATTATTGTCAGCAGGATTTTGCTAGTGTATGATATTAGTGATATTGTTAATAATTCCCACACTCTGTCAGGTCACCGTTTTTTTTGGAATGGGAATAAAGATGGATATCTTCCAGGCAGTAGACCAGGTAGTTGTCCTCCAGATTTTTTGGCACAACAGATCATTTGGGAGGCTGGTCTTTATGAGTAGGAATGTGGCATCAGGATTGGAGAAAGACTCATCAACAACTTACGTTATGCAGGTGACACAACCCTGCTTGCTGAAACTGGGGAAGACTTGAAGCACTTGTTGCAGAAGGTCAAGGACTGCAGCTTTCAAATATGGATTGAAGCTTAACATCAAGAAGTCAAAAATTCTCACCATTGGGCCAATTGGCAGCACTGTGATAGATGAGAATCATATTGAGTTGTTAATAATTACAACTTATTTGGCGCCACAATCAACACTCTTGGCACCAGCAGTCAGGAAATCAAAAGACAAATTATATTAGGTAAATCTGCTGTCAAGGACCTCTCCAGAGAACTAAGAAGCAATGATATCACTTTAGAAACTAAGCTGTGCCTAATCCAGGCCATGGTCTTCACCATTACTTGCTATGCATCAGAGAGCTGGACAATGAGTAAGGATGACAGAAGAAGAATCTATGTCTTGAGTTGTGGTGCTGGAGAAGAGTCCTGAACATACCATGGATTGGCAGGAAAACAAACAGATCTGTGTTAGAGAGGTTGAAACCAAGTTTTTCCTTGGAGGCTCAGATTTTGAAGCTCTCTCTCACTTATTTTGGGCACATGGCCAGGAGAGAGGGATCCTTGGGAAAGGACATCAAGCTTGGAAGGGTGGAGGGACAAGACAGGAGAGAGAGACTTGGACGAGATGGATTGATACAGTAACTGGGGGGAAAAGTGTTGGTGTGTCAGAATCAGTGAGACTGGCTCAGGACAGGGCAGGCTTTGGGTCACCCATGACTTGATGTCACATAACAACAACTAACTGAGTTGATGGCTACTTGATGGCTCATAACAACACTAATGAAAGGTTGATAGTTTACACCAAATGGTTCTGTAGGAAAAGTACCTCAATCTGCTCCCACAGAGTATAACCTAGAAAATCTTACCGGAGCAATTATACTCTGTTATAAAGAGTCAGGAAGCCAAAACCAAAGGAAGAGATATTAAAGGAAAAGAGATGAACAGAAGATTTAAAAGAGAAGATCAAGAAGACAATGCATTTTATTATAATAAAATGTGCAAAGAGATGGAGTCAGATAATAAAAATGGAAGAATTCACTCAGCGTTCCTTAAGCTGAAAGAACTAGAAAACAAATTCAAGCCTCAAGTTGCAATACTGAGAAACATTATGGGCTACATCTTGAATGATTCAGAGTATTTGGAGTACCAAAAAGAATTTGCTGGCATTGAAAAGATTTCTGAAGTACTTTATGAACATGAAATAATAATGAAGGATTTATTTCAAGCTATACTGAAGGCACTGGGAAAAAAGAAGTCCCTAGGAATCAGTGGAATAACAATTGACATGATGCGCTCACCAGTCTATGCCATGATATTTGGACGACACATGCTTGGGTGACTGACTTGCAAAAGATCCATATTTTCCATATGTTGAATTGTGATGCAACAGAATTTGGAAATTACTGGACAATATCATTAAAATCGTTGCTGTTTTGTACCATCAAGTTGGAGCCGACCCATAGCTGACCCTCCAGTGGGTTTTCAGAAAGCAGTTAATCACACAGGAGGAAATGACTCATCCTTCTACCATGGAGCAGCAGCTGGTGCATTTGAACTGCTTGCCTTTGAGATTACAGTGCAGCTCCTTGCCATTAGGCCACCAGAGCTCCCAATGATTAATATTACATGTAAGAAAAATATTGCTGAGATCATAAAAAAAAACAAACAGCTAAACAGTATGTTGACAGAGAACTGCCAGAAGTTCAAGCTGGGTTTAGAAGAGGACGTGGCACAAGATATATCTGACGAAGTCAGATGTATCCTGGCTGAAAGCAGAGAATACCAGAAGAATACCTATTTATGTGTTATTGACTATACAAAGGCATTTGACTATGTGAATCATAACAAATTATGGCTAACATTGAGAAGAATGGAAATTCCTGAATCCTTAATTATACTAATGAAAAATCAAGGAACTGTTATCTGAACGGAATGAGGAAACACTGCATGGTTTAAAATCAGGAAGGGTATGTGTCAGGGTTGAATTCTTTCTCCATGCCTTTTAAATATGTATGCTGAGCAAATAATTCGTGAAACTGGACTCTGTGAAGAGCAATGTGACATTGGGATCAGAGAAAGATTCCTCACCAACCTGGGTTATGCAGATAACAGAACCTTGCTTGCTGAAAATGAGGAAGACTTGAAACACTTGCTGTATACTAACATAAAATGTTCTACCACCCATCTGTCAGTTTGTTGTAATACAATACTTTGAGTGTTAACAGGGTGATGAAAATGATGTCACTGATATTTCAAATACTAGCAGGGTCTTTCATGCAGGACAAGTTTAAGTAGAACTTCCAAATTAAAACAGACTAAGCAGAAAGGCCTGCTGATTATCTGCTTTGGAAAATTAGCCAATGAAAAACTCTATGGATCTCAACAAATAATGTTCAATATAATGTTGGCATTGACCCTTCTAGCTTGTATGGCATTCAAAATGCACAGTGAATCTGCCAATGAACTCAGACACACCAATGATATCAAAGATGGTGTAGAAATAGACCAAAAAAAGCTTTGTTCTGTTGTGCATAGGAGTTCAGAGCCAATTTGATGGTAACTAACAAGAGCAACAACACTGTAACATGCTAATAATAGAAGACGTTGGAGGTAACGGTATAAAGTACTCTATTTTTCATGCAATTCTGGACAGTCTAAACCAATTTTTTTATATAAGGGTGTGTCCTTTATTATGTGATGTCTCCTGACATTATTTTTTTAAAATTATTTGTTTATTGCTAAAAAAACTGTTTGGGGATCCAAGTGGGTAATCAGTGGGAGCAGAAGGGTGAGGCTGGTTGGAATGAAATCACAGAGTTACACAATTTGGTGGGTGGAGGGAATAAATAAAGAAAATGAGAAAGATCTGGCAGGGATTGGAAAAGACACGGTAAGGGTGGGCATACTCCAGTGGTGATTGATTTTTTTTTTTTAACAATGAGATTGTCTTTTTTATTTGTGAATTTCCTTTTTGGAAATATGGGCACAGGCTTTCTGGATGCTTCAAACTGAACAGGGACACTGAGATGAAGGGGAAGGGGGGCACTTTAACACTTTATGGGTGGTTTTGATTTGAAGCTGCATGCCTTCTTGTTCAGTTAGAATATATTTTCTTTTTTGTTGTTGTTTTTGTTAAATTTTATTAATTTTAATGAACATTTACAGAGATTTGGGGTTTTCATTCATTCATTGTTGCACTATTTTCTCTACCTCCTCCCCAGTTCATTCTTTTTTCCCCCCTTGAATGTCTGTTTTAATTGTCCAATTGCCACAGTGCTTGTCAAAGCCAGTTCTGATTAATCTCCTTTGTCAGTGTGTCCTATCACTCCTCCTTGAGAGAGACTTCACCCTGATTCATAAGAAAAAGGGGACAGCGTATTCTCTTAGTTACTTCCTGCTGGAAAGGGACGCTGTAGATTTCAGGGTGAAGATCTTCTCT
>NW_006399896.1:1040396-1042372 GCF_000299155.1 Elephantulus edwardii
ATCTCATAGTTGTTTTAACTTGCATCTCTCTTAGAGCTAGGGATTTTGAACATTTCTTCATGTGCTTGTTAGCCATCTGAATGTCGTCTTCGGTGAAGTGCCTGTAGAATATATTTTCATGACGTTTTCTGCCCTCTGGTTGGTTTGTGTGGGTGAGTCCCGTGGGCGTGGCTGGCTGAACTTTGAGGCTTCATAGCTACTTCCTTAGCTTCCTTATTGCCCTTTTATCTCTGGAACCAGGCTCAGGGTTCAGGGTCTGGAACAAGTCTCAGTGTTCAGGTTACCTATAGGAAAGGGAGGAAACCTAGTGAGAACAAACGTAAATTACAAAGAAAAGGGGTTTGGAGGTGTTGCTTACAGGTGTACTGGAGGAGATGGAAGAGATGGGATTGTAGTGCAACTTCTTGCCATTAGACCACCAGAGCTCCCGATAATTAATATTGCATGTAAGCAAAATATTTCTAAGATAAGGTTTCTGATACACACCAGGCAGCTCTCCCCAGGTGCCAGTGGCTCTCAAGCTCTCCTGAGGACCTTGTGCCCTACTGGGGACTGCAACTGGGGACCACATTTCTGGCTCTAGCACCTCCATCATTGCCCCCTTCCTCTCTGCTAAATGGTCTAATTATAGCGCGACATAGGTACTATTACCTTCCCCTTCCACAAATGGAGAGGAGGCTTCCAGAGTGGTGAACTGACACATTCAAGGTTGAAAAAGTAAAAAGGGCAGTAGAACAGGGACTCAAACCAAGATTTTCTGAAGGCAGGCTGTGAGACAGTGAGCTCTATGCGCCGCTCAGGTCAGCCATCTTTCATCTTCCTTGGCCAGCAAAGTCCTGCTGAAGAGAATTTCAAAATGGCCAAAGGAGTACACTAGGTCCGTGCATGGGGCAGTTCCACCCGCGGGCCGCACAGGCTTAAAAGAATTTTTTTTAGAAAGTAGATAAGACATTGTTAACCAAACAAATTCGTCGAATTTCTAATTCATATTTGCTTTTGCAGATACCTACTTCTTGTCAGCCAGAGCATCACTGACTAATTACCTCTATAACCAGAGGTGGTCAGGCCATCTATCACTACCTCTCTGGGGTTGAGAATCAACCTGAACGTAACAGAAAGAAGAGGGCAGTGGACTTAGGTTTAGGGAGCTATGCTTTAATCTTTAAGGAATCTCAATGATAAAGTAGGTTGAGTGTTGGGCTTTTAGCTGAAAGGTCCAAAGTTCTCTGAAAGATCAGTTCTAAAGGGGCAAAGTTGAGGTAATCTCTTTCCCTTAAGGCTCCTCAGAAACACAACAGAAGGTTTCCATGAGTCAGAATTCACTCTTTGAGGTGTTTGTTTTTTACACTGAAGTGGAGAGGATTCCATCATTTCTGCTTTCTGGAAATTTAGGTGTTAAATTTCTCCCCTGTGATGGTGGACTCGGAAGGAACATGATGGTAAGGCAAAGGAGGGAAATAAGTGTTTTAAAAAATCAGTTAAAGTTTCAGAAGAATTAAATTAGCACTTGTTTCACACACAGCATTTAGATTGTTTTCTGTTTTCTCCCCTTTAATGGACCATGAGCAACTTATAGCAAGAGCTCAGTATTATTAATTTCTGTGTTTCTAGAATAGTGCCAGTCCATCTTCAGTAGATATATCTTAATTTTATTCTATTCAATAATAAGTATCAATCATTGACAGATTGCTGAGAGCTCTAATATATACACATTTGATTTTGAGCAGAATAAACGTTTTCCTGAGGATCATGGCGACATTGACATACAATAGTAAGCATCCCAGTGGGCAAAAAGCAACTCCATAGGGCCACACAATAGCACTTTGGGGTTAAGTAGGGGGGTCGTGTTTCAAGTAGAGTGGGATGAGATTTCCTGTGCTATTTTTTTTTCTTTCTATAATTATATTTTATTAATTTTCATAAACATTTACAGAGATTTTGGGCTTCCACTCATTCATTGTTGCACTATTCTCTCT
>NW_006399896.1:1044055-1049662 GCF_000299155.1 Elephantulus edwardii
GGCAGTGTAGTAGGATTTGAAATCAGGGAGTGAGATACCTCCTACCGTCCTTCTATTCTTAAGGAGTGCTTTGCTTATTCGGGGCTTTTTCCCATTCCATACGAAATTGGAGATTGCCTTTTCCATCTCGTTGAAGAACCTGTGCTATTTTTGTAAGTGTGAGCATGCATTCTCATGGACTGCGGGGTGTAGGAATGAGTGAGCCTGACTAAAAGTACCTACAACAACTGGAATCTCCTAAAGTGAAATATTTTTATTCATTCTTCATGTCCTAAGTTAAAATTTGATTTAAACTTGTCAGGTCCTGAAACAGAATTCATCTGCTGATTGGGAAAATTTCTCTGTAGCACTCTCAAAGCTATTTTACCAGGATTCCAGAGCTGTCCCCTCCACAGTGATAGATGGACTTGTGCTAATTGTTCTATAAATACTTGGTGTCTCCTCCCTCCATTCAAGAGCTAGTCTCACAAATGGGTGTGGGCATATGGTCAGAAACCCTCTTACTACAATTTGAAAGATAAATGATTCTTTGAATTTTAGCACTGGTGATTCTTGGAGATATCCAGTTTCAGTCTTAGAGGCCTTTTCTCTAATCTCACATTTTTTACTTTATAGTTGTATTAGTGCTTACTTTTCCCAGAGATATAAAAGTTAAATCTACAGTACTGGATTTATTTAAAGAGCTCAGCTAGGGCAGTCCAACAAAAGGTCTGTTCAGAGTTTGCAATTTTAAGAGAAAATCCATGTCCCTAATGTCCAGCAATGTATTTATTGCACTCTTACTTATCTGGATGAATACAATGCTGATTAATACTATTTTATTGTTTTTATTGGGAGCTGTTGAGTCTACAATGCATAGCATCCCTGTATCCTGGGCTGTGCTCGTGATCTCTGACATGCCATTGCTTTGGCAGGAAGCTGTGATGGCTAAAGTGTTGTACTGCCAACTCAAAGGCAGGTAATTAAAATCCACTAGTTGATCTGCAGGATAAAGATGGACAAAAACTTCTTATGCTATTTAAAACCTCTCAAAACTTGCCCAAGGGTCAGCTATAAATCAATTCTGGCTTGATGGCATAAAACAAAAACCTTGTTTTGGCAATACTTGTCATATTTATACATTATTTTCCAATTTGTTCTCATAAGAACAGAAGTTATGGTTCTTTCTAAAAATGGCACGCAAAAGAGTTTGCTATGACTTTAAGTATTTGCTGTTTGGGAGGTCTGGTCAAATGGGTAAAGAGTTATGTTCCAAGCTATATGTTGTTTCTGACTTGAGGTCACATAACAACAAGAAATTTATCATCTATCTATCTATCATCTATCATCTATTTATCTTCCTATCTATGCATTTTTGTGAGGTGCCAGTGTGTTAACTCTGACTAATAGCACCCTTGTGTACAACCAGGTTCTGTACCTTCCTCAAAATTGTTGCTATATTTGAGCTCATTGCTTCCTCACTTGGGAAAAGTGAAAATGACTCACAGCACTTACAATGGAATAGAATGAAAATAAAACTCATTGCAACTGGATCAATAAACAACATCATGATAAACAGCAAAGGCATTGAAGTTGTCATGGATTTCATTCTTTTTATGTATGTATATGTGTACATACATGCATACACATTTACACCTATGAATTTGAGTGTCCCTAGGTAAGAAGTTCTTTCATTTCCATAGTGCTCACAACCACTGACATCAGGGAGAACTATCCTTCTTTCATTATAAAACTATAAGAAAAGCTACTGGTAATTTACAACCAAAAAATGCTGCCTGTGATGAGTCTGATTAGATGTTTAAATAGAATGGTGATCCACGTTTAGCTGAATCTGACTCTTCCTGTTGAGAATCTATCTGAACACAAACTATTCAGTTTTTTTAAATATCTAAGCAAATTAAACTAGATGAGAGAAAAATAGACTCTGGTGTTCCTACATATATGTATATGTGTGTATCCCTCTGCTTTCATTTTAAGATGAAAAAATAGGGGAAAAGTATTAGACATGGGTTTTTTTTCTACCTTTCCACTAAATACAGATAAAAACCTTGGAAATTACATATAAAGTAAACATAAGAAGACTGGAAATGGTGGGGGAAATGAAGAAAACTGACTTCTGGAGCCAGGAAACAACTCAATGGTACATTTTCTGGGTTTTCTTTTTTGCAACCCTATACCTCAGAGAACCTATACCTGAATCAGGAGGCTGTTGTGCAAATGGAGCATGGGGACAATGAATGGTTTAAAATTAAGGAGAGAGTGTGTCAGGGTTGTGTTCTCTCTCCATACCTATTCAATCTGTATGCTGAGAAAATTATCCAAGAAGTGGGACTCTGTGAAGAGGAATGTGGCATTAGGATTGGGGGAGAGACTCATCAATAACCTCCGTTATGCAGACGACACAACTTTGCTTGCTGACAGAGAGGAGGATTTGAAGCACTTGTTGAAGATCAAGGAATGCACACTTGGGTGTGGATTTCATTCCAATGTCAAGAAAACAAACGTTTTTACCACTGGACCGATAGGCAGCATCAAGATGGATGGAGAGGTGATTGAAACTGTCAGCAGCTTCATCTTGCTTGGATCCACAATTAATACCCATAGTACCAACAGTCAGAAAATAAGGAGACATATTGCTCTGGGAAAACTAAAATTATATCTCCCAAGATTATTGTGGACTAACGATGTCAGTTTGAGAACTAAGGTGCATCCGATTCAGGCCATGGTCTTTCCAATTACTGCTATGCATCTAAGAGCTGGACGTGAATAAGGATGACAGAAAAATAATTGATGCCTTTGAGCTGTGGTGTTTGAGAAGAGCACTGAACATCTCATGGATGGCAAAGAGAATGAACAGATATGTCTTGGAGAAGATGCAGCCGAGTTCTCTTTGGAGGCAAGAATGATAAAGCTTCACCTCACATACTTTGTATATGTTGTTAGGAAGGGCTGGCTATTCCTTAGAGAAGGGCATGATGTTGGGAAGGGTGGAGGGTCAGTGAAGGAGAGGATAGACCTTCAACTAGGTGGATTGACACAGTGAGTCCTGTAATGGGCTTTTCTGTTTCAAGAAGTGTGAGGATGGCACAGGATAGAATAGTGGCACCTAACAACAATATGCCCCAGGTTTGGAGCTAAAGAAGTTGGCAAGCAGAACACCATATACCACAGACAAAATAAGCCCCAACAAAAGACTGTTGTTTTCTCTAGTCAAAGAATCACTAAAGAAGCAGCTTAGTGAGACAGAAATATAGGCAATAACCACTTCATGCCAGTCAAATTCTACAAGGAAAAAAAATAAAAAATAAAACTCCAACAAAACACCAAACAACTCGCCGCCTCTTAACAGGCTGCAATGATATGCCACAATTCTCTCCTATCTCTCTCTCTAAGGATGGTGTCAGAGAAGCCTGAGAAGGGAACTGGGACTTTTATTTCAACCGAATGATACTGAACCCTTTCTGAGCATTGCAATACCTACTCATCCCCACACAGGCTATGTTCAGCAGAGTCTTAGTGAAGGAACAGATTTCTGGTCCTGCCAGAAGTAATGAGTGTCAGTTCTCTTGAGTGTCAGTGGAAGCAAAAGATAAACCTGGTAGAATGAGTCAGTCCACTACCCCTGCAACCTCCACTCTCGTTGGAATGTTGTCAAAAGAAGTCAGCTAAACAATGAGGTTTAAGTAAGATCCAGATCCTTATAACACAACCCCTCAAGTGTCTATGTTTCAACAAAAAATAACTCACCATGCTAAGAACTGAGAAGATTCCAACATGAGTGAAAAAGACAAATCAGTAGATTTGAACAGTGAAGTGACAGGACCGTCAATTTTTTTTAAGGTCAGCAAAAGAGAGGAAGACTTTCACTGAGATGGATTGATGCATTCACTCTCATAATGGGCTTGAGCACAGCAGAAATTGTGAGGATGGTGCAGGATAGGACAAATTCCAATCTGTTGTTCACATGGTTACTATGACTTGTAGTTGACTTAATGGCACCTAGTATCAACAACAAGAACTAGAGTGTTTGAGATCATCAGCCAAACATAAGGGATCCTAGACAGAGGAGTGATGGAGATTGTTTTCTAGAATGCAGCATAGAAACTGTGCTTTTAAAGCTATAAAGCAGGCTTATAAACATATATTGTATCCTATGTCAGACAGCTGTTCACATAAGGCCACTATGGATTGTAGTTGACCCAATGGCACCTAACAACAATAACAACATGGCAGACAGCTGGTTAATTCACAACAGAAGTCTGAGTTCTTCATATTGTTGGGGCAGCTCCTAGAAGTTCTATCTGAAATGAATAGACAATCAGATGTTGCATGTATTGCTATTAACAATCTGGAACAAGAGATATACTACGGACTAAATGGGCTGGGTGAGGAGAAGGAAAAAAGGAAGGGAGGAAAAAAAAAACCCTGACAAGGTGGGTGAAGGTCTATAATAGGAGTTTTCTTTAACATTATAAAAAGTTAAATACAACAATCAATAGTAATCAATGCTTATGAATTACTTCTGAAAAAAACTAAGGTGGTTTGTAAACTTTTATCTTTCACTCAACTTTTTTTTTTCAAAAAGGAAGAAAACCTAGCTTTTTTTTAGAAGAGATGTGAGAAGGGTCAAGGACAGTAAAACATATGCTGTTGTTGAGCCCCCTTGAGTCAGAACCTACACTTCGTGTTGATGGTGCAATTCCTTATCACTAATCCACTAAAGCTCCCCTGTGAAACACATAGAAGAAGCTAAATCATAAAATTACATAACATGTAATTAGAAGCACAGCTTGTTGTTATTTGCTAATGGTCATTGAAAGTCATGGAGTCTGTAATATCTTCAGGATCACTGGAAGGCTTGAGCCCGTGGTGTAGTGTTTTGAATGTCTTTCAGTACAGAGGTTCATCTTTCAGTACTGAATTGGACTCTGAGGAGCAGGGGCAGAGGAGTTATTTAATGTCAAAGCTGCTAACAATCTTCCATGTGCTAAGACTCAAGTAGATAGATGTTGTTGTTATTAGGTGCTGTCGAGATGAGTACGACTCATAGCCACCCTATGAATAAAAGATCTGAAATCTGTTTCTATCCTGTACCATACTCACATTTCCTGACACTCAAGAACCCATTGATTCCGTGTATTCCCTCCGTCTTCTTTGATGCTTTCTGGGCCATAGATACCAGAAATAGCATCTTTCAATATTGCGACATGAGGCTTAAATTGGTTTTCTCTCAGCTTGAGAAATGCAGAGTGAGTTCTTTCCTTTTTTATTCTCCAATTTCAACTCTCTGCACGTTCTGTTATAATACTTTATCCTTCTGAGCTGCCCTTTAAAATCTTATATTCAGCTCTTCAGCATGCTTTACTTTTGTTTTGGCTTCTCAATGCTTCAGCACAATTTTCACAGTCTCTTCTGACAGGTATTTTGATTTTTTTTTCTTTATCTGCTGTTTTTGTAATCACCTTTTGTTTTCCTCATGTATGATATCCTTGATATCATCCCACAATTCTTCTGAGCTTTGATCATTGGTGTTCAATGCCTCAAGCCTATACCTAAGATGATTGTGAAGTCTGCTCTCTCTCTCTCTCTCTCTCTCTCTCTCTCTCT
>NW_006399896.1:1049867-1056032 GCF_000299155.1 Elephantulus edwardii
GCAGGGGGCAACAGGTGAGGGTAGAGGAGAAGGTAGTAGACTAGAAATGGTACCTGCACAGAGAAGGTGACTTCTTTGGGTCTATGGCTCTTCCATTATTCCACACATTTTTTGAAGCTTTTATATGAGTTTATTCATTTAACTTTAAAACACTGCTATAGTTTAATATTATTTCACACATACTGTTGAACTTTTTCTATCTGGCTATTGTGTGAGGTCACTAGTGCTAATCAGTCTTTATTGCTCTAAATACAGTTCTTTGTTTTTGCCACAACTATCTGACTTACTCACTGTTCCCACTACTGAGTCTTCCACACTTACACAGGGAAAAAAAAGATGTGTATCTATCCTTGATCTTGTGCAATCTTCACAATCACTGCTGTGCTGGAACCCGTTGTTGCAGTTACAGTGTTAATTTTCTTTTATGGTTTTATGTAATTTTTATTTGTTTTTATTTCTCCCTCCCCTTTCTTAGAGAGCTCTGACTGCCCACTCCATAAGAAGCGGCACTTCTCAGCAAAACTTATGTATGTCTCTCTGGCAATCGCAGGAATGCTGGATAATATTCTTTTATTGAATGTATATATTATTTTCTATTCTAGGAAATAGAAGATTTCTACCAACTTTTGCCGAAAGCGATCAAACATGCAAACAAGGTGAATTAATAATAATGAGTTACTGGAATGAAAAAGTTGGGAACAGGGAAGAAGGATCAGTAATTGGAATACATGGACTTGGTAACAGAAATGAGGCTGGAGATCGAATGATAGACTTGTGTACTACCAATGATTATGAATAATCATCATAATATGAAAATGAATATTAATATCTTCTATAAGAAACAAATGCATATTATACACATGGACTATACACACATTTGATACTATGCACAGAAATCTATCAATTACATCTATGTAAAGAATAGCTGGAGAATCTCAATATCAGCTGTGAAAATTAGGCTAGGTGCTGATTACAGAACAGACCATCGACTGCTCGTATGCAAGTTCAAACTAAAGCTAAAGATCTTTAAATCAAATCCACAGGAACCAAAATTTTACCTTGACTCTATCCCACCTTTTTCAAAACCATCTCAGGAACAGGTTGGAGGCCTTGAACACTAATGAGAAAAGATCAGATGAACTGTGGAGGATGTGGGAGGATGTCAAGAATATCATCCAGGAAGATTGAAAAAAGTTATTACAAAGACAGAGGAGGAAGACCAACATGGATGTCAGAAGAGACTCTGAATATTGCATTGGAATGCCGAGAAGCCAAAGCAAAGGAAAGATATCAAGAAGTTAAGGGGCTGAACAGAAGATTTCAAAGGGCAGCACTGGAAGACAAAGCAAAGTATTATAATGAAATGTGCAAAGAAGTAGAGTCAGAAAATAAAAAAGGTTGAACTCCCTCAGCATTTCTTAAGCTGAAGGAGCTAAAGAACAAATTCAAGCTTCAAGTTGCAATACTTAAGGATGTTTTGGGCAGAATATTAAATGCTAACGGAAGCATTAAAAGGAGATGGAAGGAGTATACAGAATCACTGTACCAAAAAGAATTGGCTGACACAGAAGAATTTCATGAAACAACGTATGATCAAAAGCATGGTGATGAAGGAGTAAGTTCAAGCTGCTCTGAAGGAATTGGCGAAAAACAAGGCCCCTGGAATTGACGGTAAACCAATTGATATATTTCAACAGTTGCTGCCCTGCCCACACTCACCAAGCTGTGCCAAAAAATCTGGAGGACAATAACCTGGCCAACTAACTGGAAGAGATCCATGTTTATTCTCATTCATTTTTTATAAACTATATATATATATATATCTCAACAGAGTGTGAAAATTATTGAATAATACCACATGCAAGCAAGATTCTGCCGAAAGTTATCCAAAACCATCTAGAACAGCACATCAACAGAGAACTGCCAGATATACAAACTGGGTTTAGAAGAGGCTCTGGTATTATTAATATGATAGCCAATTAAAGATAGACCTTGGCTGAAAGCAGAGTGTGCCAAAGGCATGTCTATTTGTGTTTCATTGACTATGCAAAGACATATGACTGTGTGGATCACAACAACTGTGGCTAACTCTAAGAAGAAAGGGAATCCCAGAACACTTGATTGTGCTCATGTGAAACCTATACTTGGACCAGAAGACAGTTGTCAGAAAAGGTCAAGGAAACACGGCATGGTTCAAAATTAGGAAAGGTGTACACCAAGAATTCATCTTATCTCTGTATCTTTTTTTATTTATATGCAGAACAGATCATCCAGGAGTCTAGGCTCTATGAGAAGGAATGGATCAGGACTGGAGGAAGACTCAATAACAATCTGCGTTATGCAGATGACACAACCTTGCTCGCTGAAACTGAGGAGGACCTGAAGTGCTTGCTACAGAAGGTCAAGAACTTCTTAAATATGGATTGAAGCTCAACATCAAGAAAACAAAGATTCTCACCACTGGGCTGATTGTAAACATCATGATAGATGGTGAAGAGGTTGAGACTGTTAACAGCTTTAGTTTGCTTGGGTCCACAATCAACATTCTTGCAGCCAGGAAATCAAAAGACAAATTGCATTAGAAAAATTTGTTGTCAGGGACTTCTCAGAGTACTGAAGAGCAATAATGACAGTCTGGAGACTAAGATGCGCCTGATCTAGTCCATGATCTTAGCAATTACTTGTGATGCATCAGAAATCTGGACAATGACTAGAAATGACAGAAGGAGAATCAATGCCTTTAAGTTGTGTAGCTGGAGAAGAGTATTTGCTATATCATGGACTGCTAGGAGAACAAAGATGTTTGTCCTGAGAGGGTGAAACAATCATTCATTGTTGCATATTCTCCTCCCTGCCCACCCCCCTAGTTTGCTTGTCTCTTTGGAAAAAAAAATCTTTCATTGTTTTACTATCCTTCCCCTAGTCCACTTTACTATGCAGCTCTTATTCTGGACTGTTGTCATATATATAATACCTAATCATATATTCCTTTTAAGCAGATTTTCCCCTCATATGTTTCCATGAAGTAAGTGTTCAACCCCTCTTTTCTTAGTTTTTCCCCAACCCCCATGTCAGTCCTGTTTTAGAACAGTGGCTTTATGCAGCATTTGTCCTTTTGTGACTGAGATATTTCACTCAGCATAATCTTCTCCAGGTTACTAATTTTGTGTAATATTTCATGAGTTCCTTGTTTTTCAGTGCTGCATAGTATTCCATTGTGTGAATGTACCATAGCTTATCTATCCATTTGTTTGTTGATGGGCACTTGGGTTGTTTCCATTTCTTTGCTATTGTGAACAATGCATCAATAAACATGAGTGTGCATATATCTGTTTGGGTTGCAGCTCTGATTTCTTTTAGGATATATTCCTAGTAATAGAACTGTTGGGTCAAATGGTATTCTATTTCCAACCTTTTGAGAAAGTGGCATGCTGCCTTACAGAGCGGTTGCACCATTTTACACTCCCACCAGCAGTGAATGAGGGTTCCAATTTCTCTACAACCTCTCCAGAATTTATTGTTTGTTGCTCTATTGAACTTTGCTATTGTTACTGCGGTAAGATCATATCTTATAGTTGTTTTGGAAGGCAAGGATTCTTAAGCTCCGTCTGACATACTTTGGGCACGTTGCAAGGAGGAACCAGTCGTTGGAGAGGGACATCATGCTTGGAAGATGGACTGACTCTGACTGGGGTAATGGGGGTAGGTGTGCAAGAGACAATGAGGTCGACTCATGATAGAGCAGGGTTCAGAGCTGTTTTACATAGAGGTAACTAAAAGTTGAAAGCAACTCACTAACACATAACAACAACAACAATTATAGATTAAAAAATTGTTTTCTATAGAAAAAAATAAAAACATGTCAAATGCTCCAAAATAAAAAGCCACAATGAGATACAATCTCCCACCAGCAGCAGCCTTGTAAAGTTTAGCAGGACTGCTAGCAATAAATGTTGGAGAGGATGTGGAAAAGCAGGAACTTTCATACAAAGTTGGTGGGATTGTAAACTGGTACAATCACTTTGAAAGGCAGATTGGTATTTCCTCAAAAAACTGAACATAGAAACTCCATATGAGTCAGCAATTCCACTATTAGGAATATACCCCAAGGAAATTAGAACTGAGACACAAATGAGATGTGTACACCAATGTTCATAGCAGTGTTATTCACCAGCACAAAAACGTGGAAATAGCCCAAATGTCCAACCACATTTGAATGGGTTGGGTAATTCTGGTACATTCACACAATGGAATACTATGCAGAAACAATTTTGAAAATTGTTACATAACTTGGGAGAGGCTGGAGAGCATTATGCTGAGTAAACTAACTCAGACTCATAAAGACTAATACTGCATAAGACCATTACTGTAAAAATAGAAGAATAACATTAAAACAGGTATGGGGATCTAATGGAGGAAAGGATCAGAGTTTAGGTGTGAAGATGGGTAGGGGTGAAATCATAGAGTTGCACAATTTGGTGGGTGGAAGGAGGGAATAAAGGAAATGGTGAAGATCTGGCAGGGACCATTCAGTAATGGTGGGCATAGTCCAATGGTGATTAATTTTATAAAACACAATATATGACAATGATTGTATGAAACATAATATCAGTAAAGGAGTGTGTGTGTGTGTGTGTGTGTGTGTGTGTGTGTGTGTGTGTGTGAAATTTGCATATTAAGAAAAGAAAAACTCCTCTTAATTATGGATAGAGTACTACATCTAAATTGTAGATATATCATGACATTGGCCTTGGAATTTGAAGCCACCTTGGTTCTTTAAGTTCAGGTAGCTAAAACTTTTTAGCTTTTATTGAAAACAAAGACATGAAATGAGACACATCGTAATTAAAATGCTTTGTTGTTGTGTGCTGTAGAGTCAAAACTGACCTATAGCTGATCCTCTGCCTGGTTTTCAGAGGCAGTAATCACAGGGGAGGAGATTGCCTAGTCTTCTGCTGAGCAGCTGGTGGTCTCATACCTTCAAGATTGCATTTCAGTTTCTTGCCACTAGGACACCAAAGCTCTCCATTAAAATGCTTAATTATAAAAACATAAACACAAACAAACAAGCAGCCAATAAAACAAAATATTCTTATTTGGTCAGAAGGAAAATTCATCTATAAGAAAAATATAAGTACATGAATTGTTATACTTGCATAATGTAAGTGGCCCCTATTATCTTCTTTATTTGGCTCATATGTTTTACAGATTGAGTTCCTGGAAAGTTAATATGCCAGCTGTTAAATGAAAAATGTGGTTTAAGTCTACCCAGAGGGATCTTGGAAGAAAGGCCAGATGTTCTCCTTCCAAAATGTTACAGCCCCTGAAATTGAGCTCCTTACAGAGTCCAAGTCTATACTGACAGAACCAAGGACTTCACGAGTTGGAAATGACATCAACTGGCTTATGTTTTATAGGTTTTTCTTAAGTTAGCTAGTATTTGGGAAAACACAGACACTGTTTCTTAAAAAGATGGCAGTGCCATGAGCAGATAAAATAGGCCATGGTTGGATTGTTGCAAAACTTGACACACACAATTAATGTTGCTGTGACTCATAACAACCTTATGAATAATAATCTGAACCTTGCACTATCCTTTGTCAGTCTCATTATCTGTGACACACTCCTGCACATTGCTACAGACACTGTGTCAATCCACCCTGTTGAGTGTCTTCTTCTTTTACGTTGACCCTCTTCTCTTCTAGGCATGCTATTTTTTCCAAGGACTGGCCCCTTCTAATAACATGTTCAAAATATATAAGATGTAGCTTTACCCTTATTTCCTCTAAGGAGCACCCTACTTGCACTTTTTTCAAGACATATTTGGGTTTTTGGTAGTGCACAATATACTGAATAGTAAGTACTCTTCTCCAACACCACAATTCAAAGGCATAGATCCTTCTTCTGTTATTCTTGCTCATTGTCAACTTTTTGATCCTTAGGAAATACTTGAAAAGATCATTGCCTAGCTCAAGCTCACCTTATCCTTTAAAATACCATCATTTCTCCTTAGTACTTTAAAGAGGTTCCTGACAGCAGGTTTTCCCAGTGCAACACATCTTTTGGTTTCTTGATTATTGATACCAAGGATGTTGATTATGGAGGGCGACGCAGCGCAAGGGCGAGGCCGCCAGCCGAGGGAACGCCGCCACCAGACCAGGGAAC
>NW_006399896.1:1061717-1064122 GCF_000299155.1 Elephantulus edwardii
GATTGGCACAGGACAGAGCGGAGTTTAGAGCTATTGTACATAGGGTCGCTATGAGTCGCAAGCGACTCGACAGCACATAACAACAACAACAACAACAGGCCAAGCTCGTGGCCCAGTGGACAGAAAGCGATGCTACCAAGCCAAAGGTGGGTGACTTTTAATCCTCTGCCCTCGGGCCTGTCTTTCATTGTTTTTGTTCAGACATTCCTCTAGGTCGTATAGCCCTGGTGTACAAGTTGCTGTATCACGTTCACTTTTGGTTGCTGTGAGACGTAACACCATGACACTGGTGTGTTAAATGCATTAATGATTGGCTACACAATGCGGACAGAGAGTGGGGTGGAGCTCCTCGATTAGAACAAGCTTGGAAGGAGGAATGGCATCCACTTCCATAATAGCTTGCCTCCGGAAACCCTATGAACCTGGAGAGAGGATGAAAGGCACCCAAGCTTCGAGGACTCTCCTTCATAGGGTCGCTATGAGCCACCTGCGACTCGACAGCACTTAACAACAACAACAACAGGCCAAGCTGGAGCAGAGAAGTTCTAAAGGTACTGAAAAACAAACAAACAAACAACACCTCAAAAAAAACACCTCAGTTCTGACTCACAGCAAACCTGTAGGGTAGACTGGAATTTCCCCATACGGTGTCCAAAGTTGTCTTTGCAGAAGCTGACTGTCACATCCTTGTCTCGAGGAGCGGCTGGTAGGTTCGAGCCACTGTTTCTTCAGTTAGCAGCTGATCACTAACCACTGCACCACCAGGCTGCCTTCAAAAGGTACCAGGAGGAACATTTTCTTCTAGTCTGTCATATGAAAAAAAGAGGAGAGATCCACAGGCACACTCCTGCTCTGTACACTGTCAATATCTTAGAGCAATATAGGATGGGAGGGTTGGGGTTCCATTTGGCTAATGTATACTAAGTGGTATTGAGTCTCAACAAAGTCCATAACAAACTGGCTCTCTTGGAAGGGGATGTCATCAGATCTTTTGTTTTTTGGGTTGTTTTTTTAAAGTGCAGGAGATGAGGAGGCACACTGGCATCCCTGCATGTTGCCAGGCAGCACTGGTGTTCCAGTAGATTCTCTCCTGGACTAGGGATCAACAAGAATAGCGATTGCGATTAACACAGAGTGACCAATATTTCATTTGCATCTGAAAGTGCTCATTACAAACAGCTGATGCAGCATTTATGCAGACAAAAAGCAAGGCTGGAGTAAATCTTTGTGTGCTATCAGGCTGCCAGAGGCTACCCAGCTCTAGCAAGCACTAGTAAGCCTTCTGGCTATAGCACCAACAGCACCTATCACAAGAAACAGCCCTCTCCAAGGTTCAATCACCTATACTATGAGGACTTTCATTGACCCTTTCTCTCTTTGATGTGATTTTTTCCTCTCCACTCTTCTTGGTCATTGTTCCTCTTTATCACCAGAGGACATGGTCTGACAATACTTTGTTTCATCATTTGAAAATGTGTGTGTGGGGGGGGGGGGCAGTCCCTGAAGTCAGATAGATAAAATCTCCCTGATGCTGGGAATCTAACTAATTTCTTCCTGGCCTAAGCATGTGAGCACAGCACTATACTCAATGAATTTTTCCTGCACAGAACTCTTCCTCAGTGGGGACAAACAAGCAAGGGAAAAAAGGAATAGAACTGCACTTCCTTCTTTGGAAAAATTAAAATCATACTTTTTCCCAGGCTTCTTGTGGGAGACCAGGAAGACGAAATTGCACAATCTCATAAAAAGGTGAGTGATAACCTATGGTATTTTATGCATAGAAAGCAATACACAAAGAACATGTGCCTGCCAACAGCTACTTTCCTCTCCTCCTAATTTTCTTAAACATTCTTATGTGAATTGTTCAGGTGTTGCCTTAAAAAATTTAGCACAGAGTGTTAATTCATTGTGTAAGGTGACTCAACGGCACATAAAAACAAAACTTTAGCAACATACAGTTAAGGGATACAGAAGTCAAAAAACACAAACACATTATCTGACGAGCCCATAAGAACTTAATTACTCCACAACCAGGAGAGGATAAAACAGATGAATGGGACCTTCTGGGAATCAAACCCCTAAGCACCCCAGTAATAATAGAAAAATTCAGCAGAGCAGCAAACAACAAGTGCTGGTGAGGTTGTGGAGAAATTGGAACCCTTATTCACTGTTGTTGGGAGTGTAAAATGGTACAGCTGCTCTGGAAGGCAGTATGATGCTTTCTCAAAAAGTTGGAAATAGAAATGCTATTTGACCCAATAATTCCACTACTGGGAATATATGCCAAAGAAGCAATAACCGCCACCCAAGCAGATGTATGCACACCCATGTTTATTGTGGCTTTGTTCACAACAGCAAAGAGTTGGAAACAACCCAAGTGCCCATCAACAAACAAATGGATAGAG
>NW_006399896.1:1064624-1066417 GCF_000299155.1 Elephantulus edwardii
AAAAGGATTTTATTATAAAATTTAAGTGACACAAGACCAAAGAATTTCCCACCTACACAGGAAATTCAATTCACCACTGAGGGATTCTAATATCACATGTGTTTCCTTTCTAAGAACCTGGAGGCACACAGGACTATTCCTTGTATGGCCTGGGAAACTCAGAAGTCTGAATGGCATCTTGGAGGCATTGTCTGTGCTTCCAATAGAGATTGTATGTAAATGTTGCCTGGGAATTAAAAATCTGAGGCACTTGGAGTGTGTAAATAAGGCTGCCTGAAAATGGAGACTTAACTTTATTATGATGGGCAATTTCCTCCCATGCAATTAACTGCCTCAGAAAACCCATCTATGGTCATCTATGGGTTGGTTCAAACTCAATGGTACACAACAACATGAGTTTGTATTTCCTGGATCTTAAAAGCTGCATTTTCTGATATGCATCTTCTCTATTCTTGATACTAACTTAATTAACCATCTACCCTTCAGAAAGCATTCTTTTTTGCTGAGGTCTGGCAAATACAGAGTGTTACATTCTATTACCATAGAGTTTTCCCATTGCAGGCAAACAGATGCAAGATGTAATAGCTTTTGCCCTAAAGATCTCAATGCATAGCTGACCACAAGTTGAGATACTTAGGAATAAACCTAACAAAATTTGCAAAACACCTTTAAAAAAAACAATAAACAATGAAACACTTCTGTAAGAAACAATAAATGATTTAAATAAATGGGAAAAATGTTCCCTATTAATGGATAGGATGATTCAATATAGTGAAAATGACAATCTTAATAAAAGCAACCTACATGTTTAACACAATCCAAATGCAGATACCAAATTCAATCCTTCAATAAAACTGTTTTGCCTTTATTTACACAAACTCTTGTCTGTAATATTGCTCTACAGCAAGGTAAAAAGAATATTTATGATATTGCAACTTAATACTATATTTCCTTCTCTGAGACTGAAGACAAATTTCTTGATATTTTGTTGCAGTTATATTTAAGACATGTTGATAATTTTGTTTATCAGAAAGACAAGAGTCAGTGGGCTTGTGTTTCTAATAATTTACTCAAAGGAGAATCAGTTTCACTGTTAGGAGTGATGGAGGGAGATGTCCCAGCTCAATCAACATGCAGGAAAGCAGAGGTCAGAGAAGGAACAGAGTTCTATTAAGTTAAATAACTTTTCTAATTGAGCACCTTCTGATGCCTCATAGTATACTAAAGCCATACTCTGAAGGCACAAAGATAAATAGGACATTCTTAAGGGCAATTAATGTTCCATATGTCATGTAATGGTTCAGTAGTAAACAGCTATAAAACTAATGCAGTATGTAGAGTGAGGTGTGGATCTTGCTTGGGTTTTCTGCAGATAGTATTCCAATTTTACCCTCATCATTTGTTAAAAAGGTTGTTGTTTCCCCACTTAACTGATTTCATCTCCTGGTCAAAAATCAGTTAACCGTAGGTAGATGGGCTGATTTCTGGATTCTCAATTCTATTACGTTGATCTATGTGTCTGTCACTGTACCAGTACCATGCTGTCTTGACCACCATGGCAGTATAGTAGGATTTGAAATCAGGGAGTGAGATACCTCTTACCTTGTTTATATTTTAAGGATATGAGCAGACATTTCACCAAAGAAGACATTCAGATGGCACACAAACACACTGAAGGACCCCCGAACCGCTGGTCCTGTTCTGTCCCGAGTGGACGGCGAAGACCCAAGACTCCAAGACACCGGCTTGATGCAACAGCAAGAGATAAGAGGTTTATTGCGGAGCTCCGGGCC
>NW_006399896.1:1066727-1068396 GCF_000299155.1 Elephantulus edwardii
AAAAATTCCTGAGTTTAACTTAGCTGAGAACTATAGAAACTTGAGTTTAATTCAGCTGAGAACTATAGGGACTATTTTAATTTCAATCTTTTCAACACGAAGAAACATTCAAAATCCCTAACTCTAAGAGAGAGGCAAATCAAAACATCTATGAGATATCATCTCACTCCAGTAAGAATAGCAAAATTCAACAGAACAGCAAACATCAAATGCTGGTGAGGTTCAGAGAAACTGGAACTCTTATTCACAGTTGGTGGAAGTGTAAAATGGTGCAACCACTATGAAAGGCTGTATAGACTTTCTCAAAAAGGTGCAAATAGAAATACAGTTTGACCCAGCAATTCCACTACTGGGAATTTACCCTAAAGCAGATATATGCACATCCATGTTTATTGTGGCTTTGTTTGCAATAGCAAAGAGCTGGAAACAACCCAAGTGCCCATAAACAAATGAATGGATAGAGAAGCTCTGGTATATTCACACAATGGAATACTATGCACCCGCATTGAAAAACAAGGAACTCATAAGATATTATATAAAATTTATGACACTGGAGGACAGTATGCTGAGTGAAATATCTCAGTCACAAAAGGACAAATATTGCATAGGGCCACTGTTGTAAAATGAGACTGACATTGGGATTGAGGGAAGACAGAGAGGGAGGGGAGGAATGATGTATACTGCATTGAAACAGATGAGGGAGAGAACTGTTTAAAATGGATATATGATTGGGTATTATTGTCATATAGAAGTCCAGAATGAAGGCTGTACAGTGGAGTGGACTTGGGAGGAGCAATTGCATAACAATGACAGGGTTTTTCTTTTACTTTCCAAGGAGAAGACTAAATTGCGGGGGAGGAGGTGTGCAGGGAGAAAAGTTCAACAATGAATGGAAACCCTAAGTCTCTGTAAACTTTCATTAAAATTAATAAGAAAATATATAATGCAGTATAAAACCAGTGCATATTCAGAGGACAATAGAGCTTAGAAAAGGGAGCGATAGGCAGGGGGGAAATGAATTTTCTCAGATAGCAATAAAGAGAGCGGATTTAAACCCTCCAGGAAAGAAACCACTTAAATTGGCTCCTCTGATCTCACATCTACAGAGACAAAGAGGATTAGACTATAAGAATGAAGACAAGAAAACACCTCTGTGAGAAACAAATGACATAAATAAATGGAAAAATGTTCACTGTTCATGGATAGAAAGATTCAATATAGTGAAAATGATAATTTTTCCAAAAGCAATCTAAATGTTTAACACAATCCAAATAAAGATACCATATTAATTTTCAAAGAGATCAAAAAACCAATCATCATTGAACTATGCCCATCATTACCTCATCTTTTTATATTCCTGCCAGATCTTTCCTATTTCCTTTAAACCCCCTCCCTCCACACACCAGATTGTGTGACCTCATGATTTCTCCCTTGCCCATCTTCAACCCTCTGCCCCCATCCTCTTCTTCCTTTGAACATCCATGCATCTTTCACTAGTTATCTGTATATTTCTAGAATAATGGTCCAATGTTGTTGTTGTTATGTGCTGTTGAGTCGCTTGCAACTCATAGTGATCCTATGTACAACAGCCCTAAACTCTGCTCTGTCCTGTGCCAATCGCACTGTCTCTGACACTCCCATCCCGATTATCCCAGTCACTGAATCAATC
>NW_006399896.1:1069316-1093463 GCF_000299155.1 Elephantulus edwardii
CTTTCAGCTAAGATCCATCTAACATCAGCTACAATATCCCTAGTACCACGACCCCTTCTAAACCCAGCCTGGACTTCTGGCAGTTCTCTGCTAATGTGCTGTTCCAGTCGTTTTTGGATGATCTTCAGTAAAATCTTGCTTGCATGTGAAATCAATGAGATTGGTCTATAGTTTCCACACTCTGTTGGGTCACCTTTCTTTGTGATAGAAACAAATATAGATCTCTTCCAGTCAGTTGGCCAAGTGGTTGTTCTCCAGATTTCTTAGTACAATGGTCCAATACAGAAACTAAATTTATTATTCAAAGAGTTACAAAAGGCAATTGGTAAGTTTATTTGGAAAGTGAAGAGACTCTGATTAAGCAAAAGATTTCTGAAAAAAAAAACCCAAACATTAAATGGGAGACATAACCATCTCTGGACTCCACCTGCCATCTTGGTGCTCCACCTGCTATCTCCGGGCTCCGTCTTCACACTCCACTGGTCGTCTCCACTAATCCAGTCAATTAAGTAGGTACCTGGAGTGGCATCCAATTCCTAAATAACATGCCTCCAGAAACTCTATGAACTTTGATAAATGTCAATAGTTGTAGAGGAGCTTAAGGTCTTTTGTTCATAAGGTTGCTATGAATCATACTCAACTAGAAGACAATCAACAACAACATGTCCCAGACTGGTCTCTTTCCTGGAACACTAGATCATGGCAACGCTACCTAGTAGAGCCCTGCCCCATCTAACTAGAGGCACTCAGACCTGCCTTCTGGACACCTAAATAAGCCTGAAGGACCTAATCTAGCTGCAGAAACACTCACACCCACTGGCTGGAAGCCAGCTGGGGCTTTTCCTGGAAGTCCCAGCCCTACAGCCTAGAAGTCCTACCCTCGCCACCCAGAAGTCCTACCCCTGCCACCCAGAAGTCCTGCACCACCACCTGGAAGTCCTGCTACCATCACCAAGAGGTCTTGGACCAGCCATATAGGTGGATTGGTGCCACAGCCTGGATGACCCAATATCTGATGGATGACCCACTGCCACCCCTATGAACTGCACCAGAAGCAATAGTATAATAGGTGAACCCATTTGCTTTCCTTTCCCTTCCAAAAATGTGAGCTGCCTTTAACCCAGAGCACCTTGGACTGGCCTAGCTGCAGCAGTTGTCTGACAAAAGAGAATGCTAATTCACAGGCATTTTCTGTCCTGAGCAGAAGCAAATCTTCCATTGAGTCAGAAGTTCAGAGAGAATCCCAGGCAGAGTGGCTGCCCCACCCTTCTCTGGAGCAGTGAATGATACTCTCTCAGCAATGTCATATAAAAAGCAGGCTACTGTACACCCTACACAAGCCCAAAGCAAGATTCACCTCAAAAAACTGACACAGTATCAATAGATTTCCTGAAGCCAGAAAAGTTTGATGGAACTTTCTGACACAGAATTCAAAAGAACAATGATTGAATCTTTTCAAGGGTGAAAGAAAAACTTGAAGAATTATAGGATAACATAAGCAAAGATGAAAAGATCTTAAAAAATCTAAAACAATACAGATAAAACAAATGAGGCATTAGAGACTCTGGAAAGCCAAGAAAAAACAATTCAAAATATGAGGGCCAATGTTTCAGATGCTATAAATATGTTGGAGGGACACATGAACAGAGATGAAGAGATGGAATACAGATATAAAGATAGAACTGTCACCACAGATATGATAGAATAAAAAGCAGAATAAAAAAGGAAAGAAAAAGAAGACAACCTAAAAATAATGTGAGACACCATCAAGAGAAATAACATGTGCATCATGAGAATCCCAGAAGAGGAGGAAGCAAGTAAAGACATTGAAAAAGTTGTGGAAGAATTACTAGAAGAAAACTTCCTGGGTATAATGAAGAATGAGAGAATATATATTCAAGAAACTGAGAGAACGTCATATAGAATAGACCCAAAAAGAAAAATACCAAGGCATATCATAGTCAAAATTGCCAGAACTAAAGATAAGGAGAGAATTCCAAAAGCTGTTAGGGAGAAACAAAGAGTAACCTATAAGGCAGAGCAAATAGCATTAAGTGCCAATTTCTCAGCAAAAACCTTAAACCATGCAAGCAAGAGACAGTGGAATGACATATATGGAACACTGAAAGAGCACAACTATCAACAATGAATATTATACTCAGCAAAACTGTCCATCAACTATGAAGGAGAGATCAAGGTATTCTGAGTTGCAGGAAACACTGAGAGATTTCCTTCTTATAGAGGTGCCACAGAAAGCAAGATGGATTAAAGAAACTAGCAATGACATAAAAAAGAACTCAACAAAATGATAGGAATAAAACCTATTCTTTCAATAATCACACTGAACACAAATTATTTAAATTCACCATTGAAGAGAAAAAGAGTGGCAGATAGGATAAAAAAACCAAAATCCATCAATATGGTGTCTATAAGAGACACACTTGAAAAGTGAAGATAAAGTAAAAATAGAAGGGTGGGGGAAAAAATAAACCAAGCAAATAGCAACCAGAAAAAAAGCAAGGAGTAATGATATTAATCTCTGATGAAATAAATTACAATGCAAAAACCATCACAAAGGACAAGAAAGGTCATGACATAAGGGCTAAAGGGTCAATAGAACAAGAGGACATAATAATAATAATAATTACCTATGCACCAAATGATAGAGCTGTAAAATATATAAAACAAACACTAACAAAACTGAAAAGGAAATAGACAACACCACTGAAGTAGTTGGAGACTTCAATACACCACTCTCGAGAAAAAAAAATAGAATTAAAAGAAAGAAATTCTAAAAAGAAGCTGAAGAATTAGAACACGCAATAAACCAACTCCATCTCACAGAACTTTATAAGCTAATGCAGCCCCCCCAAAAAAATACAGTATAACTTCTTCTCCAATAGGAATGCAATGTTATTGAGAATAGATCACATTTTGGGTCACAAAGCAAGCATCAATAAATTAAAAACCAAAGAAATAATACAAAACATATTCTCAGACCACAGTGTTACAAAATTAAAAATAACAAGAGGATAAAGGAGAAAAATCCATACCTTTTGAAGCTGAACAACACCTTGCTTGAACATGAGTGGGTACTAGAAGAAATAAAAAATTGAAATTAAAAAGTATTTTGAAACAAATGCAGTGAAAATACAACTCACCAAAACCTCTCAGGAACAGCTAAAGCAGTAATCAGATGTCAATTTATAGCAATAAGCAAATACATGAAAAGGCAGGGAAAATGACTGACCATTGACTCTCTAAGCCAATAAAGTGAATTCAAATAAACTGAAAAAGAACAGCAAGCAAACCTGACACCCTCTTAAAAAGTTAAAGTTATAAAAATTAGGGCAGAAAAAAAATGAAATAGAAAACAGGAAAGCAATTCTAACCATCAACAAAACCAGGAGTTGGTTCTTTGAAAAGGTCAATAAAATTGACAAACCACTAGCAAAACTAACAAAGGAAAAGAAAGAAAAGACACAAATAATAGGAATAAGAGATGAAATGGGCAATATCACAACCCAACCAACTAAAATAAAAAGGCTAACAATGGGATATTAGGGAAAACTATACTCAAACAAATATGAAAACCTACATGAGATAAACAAATACTTAGAAATTCTCAACCCATTTAAATTGACACAAACCAAAATTGAACACCCGAACAAATTCATTAAAAAGGGAGAAATTGAAAAGGTAATAAGACTACTTCCAGCCAAAAAAAGCCCTAGACTAGATGGTTTTACAAGTGTATTTTATCAGACATTCAGAGAACTGTCATCAATTCTATATGCTATATTTCAGAAAATAGAAAAAGATGGAATTCTCCCAGACTCATTCAATGATGCAAAACATATCCTTGATACCAAAGCCAAGTAAAGACACCACCAAAATAGAAAACTGTAGACCAACATTTCTCATAAACATAGATGCAAAAATCCTGAATAAAATCCTGGTCAATAAAATCCAACAATACACACACACACACACACACACACACAAAACAAAACAAAACAAAAACAAAAAACACCCAACTCACTAGGACCAAGTGGGATTCATAACAGGTATGCAAAGATGGTTCAACATAAGAAAAACAATCAATGTAATTCATCACATTAACAAAGCAAAGAACAAGAACCAAATGATCTTATCAATTTATGCAGAAAAGGCCTTTGAAAAATTCAACACCCTTTCCTGATTAAAACATTCAACAAAATAGGATTAGAGGGAATTTTCTCAACATAGTAAAAAGTATAAATGGAAACCCGAGAGCCAACATTGTTCTCAATGGAGAGAGGTTAAAGGCATTCCTGTTGAGAACAGAAACTAGGCAAGGATGCCCACTATCACCTCTCCTATTCAATATTGCACTGGAAGTCTTAGCAATAGCAATAAGACAAGAGAAGGAAATAAGAGGTATCCAAATTAGCAAAGAGGAGGTAAATTTATCTCTCTATGAAGATGATATGATAGTATACTTTGAAAACCCTAAAGACTCAGGAGGAAAACTATGGGACATAGCTGAGCAATTCAGCAAAGTGGCAGGACACAAGGTCAATGTACAAAAATTAATTGTATTTCTCTGCAATGAAAAGAGAATACAGAACTGGAGCTAAGAAAAACAATACTCATCACAAGAGCTAACCACACAATGGACCTATTCAAAGAAAATCACAACATTACTACAAGAAACAAAAAGAGAAATGCATAAATGGAAGAATATACCTTGCTCTTGGATAGAAAGACTCAATATTGTGAAAATGACAATACTACCAAAGGCAATCTGCACATTTAACGCAATCCCAATACAAATGTCAATTCCATTCTTCAACAACATGGAAAAGGCAAATCTCCAATTTAATTGGTAATAGAAAGAGAACACTAATAAGTAAAGCACTCCTTAAAAAGAGAAACAAGATAGAAGGCACCTCACTCTGTGATTTCAAATCCTACTACACTGCAATAGTGGTGGTACTGGTACAATGACAGACACATAGATCAAAGAAATAGAATTGAGAACCAGAAGTCAGCATTTACCTATGTTCAACTTATTTTTGACAAGGAAATGGAGTCAGTTAAGTGAGAAAATGAGAGCCTTTTAAACAAATGGTGTTGGCAAATTGGAAAACTATCTGTAGAAAACTCAAGCAAGACCCACACCTCACTCTATACACAAAAACCAACTAAAAAAAAATAAAAACCAACTCAAAGTGGATCAATAACTAGGACTAAAATCAAGGACTATAAACTACATTAGATAAAAGGCTGGACGAACTCTAGAAGTCCTAATTCACAACATAAACAGTCTTCCAAGCACCCTGAAAAACCTACAACCAGGAGAGGACAAAATAAATGAATGGGATCTTCTAAGAATAAAATCCCTATGTACATCCAAAAACTTCTCCAACAGGGTAAAAAAGGAAGCCACAGACTGGGAAAAAATGTTTGTTAATGACATGTCAGATAAGGGATTTATATCTAGAACTTAAGAAATACTGGAGCACCACAACAAGATAAATGCAATCAACCCAATTGAAAAAATGGGCATAAGATAGGAACAGAAACTTCACCAAAGAAGACATTCAGATGGTGTACAAACACATGAAGAAATGTTCAAAATCCCTAGCTCTAGGAGAGATGTAAATCAAAATAACTATGAGATATTATCTCACCCCAGTAAGAATAGCAAAATTCAGCAGAGCAGCAAACAACAAATGCTGGTGAGGTTGTGGAGAAGTTGGAATCTTTATTCACTGTTGTTGGGAGTGTCAAATGGTGCAACCGCTCTGGAAGGCAGTATGGCGCTTTCTCAAAAAGTTGGAAACAGAAATACCATTTGACCCAGCAATTCCACTAGTGGAAATATACCTTAATGAAACCAGAACTACCACCCAAGCAAATGTGTGCACACTCATGTTTATTGCAGCTTTGCTCACAAGAGCAAAGAGCTGGAAACAAGTGTCCATTAGCCAAAGAACGAATAGAGAAGCTGTGGTATATTCACACAATGGAATGCTATGCTGCATTGAAAAATAAGGAACTCATGAATTATTATACAAAATGGGTGACCCTGGAGGACTTTATGCTGAGTGAAATATCTCAGTCCCAAAAGGAGAAATACTGCATAACGCCACTGTTGTAGAGCTGGACTAATAATATCCGGGTTGGGGAAAACTAAGAAAAGAGGGGACAAATAATGTATACTGTGTTGAAACACATGAGGGAGAGAATTGTTTAAAAGGGATATGTGATTAGGTATTATTGTCATGACAGGAGTCCAGAATAAAAGCTACACAGTGGAGTGGACTGGGAGTGTGGGTGTGTATAGCAATCAAAGACTTTTTTTTTTCTTTTTCAAAGAGACAAGTGAACTGGGGGAGGGGTGGACAGGGATGAAAGTGTACAACAATGAATGAATGGAAACCCAAAGTCTCTGTAAACTTTCATTAAAATTAAATTTTTTTTTTAAAAAAAGGAAAGATGGGAGGATGGTGAAGAAAAAGGAGATCCTCAAGTAGATAGGTTGACACAATGGCTGCAGCAATGGGCCCAAGTGTGTCAGAGATAGTGAGGTTGGTACAGGATAGGACAGGGTTCAGACCCGTTGCTCATAGGATCACTATGAATCATACTCGACACAGCTTCATCTAACAACAACAACAACAAAGGTGCCACTGGATTCAAACCTTCAATCCTTCAACTGATAGTAGAACATATCAATCATTTGTACTCCATGGAAATCTCACAGATGGATTAATTTAGTTGAATACCAAGGGCAGTATTAAAATTTGGAAGAGTATAGGCTAGTGGTAAAGAGTTGTGCTGCCAACCCAAAGGCACTTGGTTCAAATCAATGAGCTGTTCCAAGGAAGAAAGATGAACAATATGCTCTTGGGGGTTTGAAGTCTCTGAAAACTGGCTGGAGGGTCAGCTCTAGTCGGTTGGTTCCGACTCAATGGCTCATAACAGGTGTGATAATGCAATCACTCCCATGAAAGATTGGGGGTGCTTTGATTCTCATTTTGTGCATAGACTTCCATTACTCTCAAAATTTTAGCATTCCTAAACTCTGTGAATCCAAGTATATATTTGTACATGTACTTAACACAAACAGCTATTTTCATTTCAGTAAATTCCCTCTCCAGTTGCTTTTGTCTATAAATCTTGAGGTTCTTTCCTTTTCTGTTTCCCTGGAACTCTCTAAAGGCATTTAGGGCTTGGAAGAAAAAAGAAAAATAATACATTTAGGGAGCTCTGGTGGCCTAGTGGCAAGAAGCTGCACTGCAATCCCCGAGGTGCATGGTTCAAATCCACCAGATGCTCTGCTGGAGAAGGAGGGGCAATCTCCTCCTGTACCAGTCAGATCAGATTTGATAGTACACACACACAAAAACATAATAAAATAAAATTTAAAAAAGGAAAAATAATGCATTTGAGAATTTAAGTTACAGAAAGTGTTAACAAGACATGAAACAGCTAGCCAATTATGTAGAGAAAAAAAATCAAACCCAAAGACAGAATTTTAGAAAATGGAATTTTTTAGTCATTGGACTGAATTAAATGAATAATATCATATCAAATTTGGTGTTCCTGCACTTCTGCACAAATAACACAAGTTTGTACAATGATTTTCTTGTGTGTGTGTGTTACATGAGTGTGCCATCTTCAATGTTGTTAACGGTCTCCAGTTGTACAATTATTGTCCCATAGCTGTACAATCATGTCACGGTTTATGAGGGATGACAAATATGCATAGAAAGGGCGACCAAGGGACAAGCTGAGTTCAAGAACAAGAAGAACCCGAGCAGGTAGGATGTGTGTGCCCTCGTACCACCTCTGCACTGGCAGTATTTTTATCTGGCTGACATCATGCTAATCTTTGTTCCAGGACAAGTTATTCCAGAACAGAAAGTTTTGTGAGAAAGAGTCTTGAAATGAGAGTAGTTAAAGGACTCTATGTTCGAGGTGACCAGGAAGAAAAAAAAAATTGGAGATCTTGGCCAGCCTACAACAGGGCAAAACAAACAAATAGCTCTTGCATGAAAATTTGAGTGGCACTTGTACATACACAGGTGAAGTTCCCGTTAGAATAGCAGAGTGGAGAACAAGGGCGATGAACTGAAGAATTCTAGCAACAGGTTCATTTTTGTCATATTTAGCTGAGGAACTCAGAAAGGTGTAGGAGCACGGCTCCAGCAAAATAACTCTTTGATCTATGGAGTTTTTCAGGCCTAGATTTAGCAATCTCTTCTTCCTCCCACCCTTGGTCATTGCCTTCAACAGTTTCTTGCTCCCCTCCCACTTCACCCACTAACAGAGTTCTTCAAAAGAGACAAACAATATTCTACACAGAAATCTGGGGAAATTACAGGCTGTTCTACGTTCCAGCCTCCCTTTTATGAATGCCTTGAAAAAGAAAGCACACTTTCACTGGACATTCTTAAACCTCAGCTATCTTACTGACAGTAGGTTATTGTGGGCACCAAGTGCACAATGATCAATAAATGTCTTCCTGCCTCAAATTAGTCAGACTCTTAGGGCAGCAGCTGTCACTCTCTCAGACCATTACTTTCTTAGAAAGATCCGCAAAGCTAGAGTTTTCTAAATGATAAATGTAATGGGTGAGTAGACTACAATTGCATTCAGTTTCAATCAGGGACAGTGGATTAAATGTGCTAGGGATTCTTTAAATAGCAAACTCTCTGATTATGCTTAAAATATGATTCAATTTACAAAGTGTGATTTGAAGCTTTGGAGAATACACTTTTTTCATAAATTATAGCAATATATAAACACAATGCTTAAATAATATAAAAATCCCTGGCTGAAGAAAAGTCTGCTACTTACCTTTTTTCCTCAGATTTATTTTGTTATTTATGGGAATATGAACAAAAAACATATAGTAATTAAATAATTTCTACATTCTGTACAATTCAGGGGCACTGATTTCATTCTTCAAATTATGCGACAATTCTTAGCCTTATTTACTGAGTTTTCCTTCCCCATTAACATAAATCTACTATTCCCCTAAGGAATTTATGTTAATCTTTTGAGTTACTTTGTCAATTTGATCCCACATGGAGAGTTCTCAAAAAAGCATAATACTCAAGGAATAAGATTTTTCTGCTACTTAATTCAACTATTGTTTGGTACATAACAACTTCAGAAGATACTTTTGGTTTAGGGTTTAAATATTAACTCAGAGCAATAACGTCAAGAGTTCATCTACTTTCCAAAGTTGCAGAGAGAACAGTAGAATTTTAAATTCTGTTCTTCATTTCTCCCCTTTAATCAATATTCTGTTGTGGAATTGTTGAGCAAAATGTTGTGTAATGGTAGCCAGGCACCATCTAGTTCTTCTGGTCTCATGACACAGTAGGTAGTTGCATAGAGGCAATTAGTCATATATTCTATGCCTTCCTATTTCTCATTCCCCGACTTCTTCTATACTTCAGATGAAAAGAAACCAATTTCTGTGACTTGGCTGGCTGCTTGCAACTTGTAAGATCTCAGGTATTAGCAAACTCACTGGGAGGCAGAACCAAAGCACTGAACACATTAGTGTTGTTGCTGTTACATGCAGTTGCATCACCTGTGACTCATAGTGGCCCTGTGTACAATAGCTCTGAAGCCTGCCTGTCCTCAGCCAGTCTCACTGACTCTGACACACCTACCCTCATTGCTCTAGTTACTGTATCAATCCATCTCATCCAGGAGATACCCCATGAAACCAGAGAGAGCTCTGCCACGTAGTGAATGAAAAGACCATGACCTGAATCGGTCACAACTGGGGCTTTAAACATATATCATAGTTTCTCAGTACTGTAGAGAAGTCCCTGACAGCAGACTTTCCCAATGAAATATATCTCCTGATCTCCCGACTGCTGGTTAAAAGGGTGTTGATTGTAGGTCCAAATAAGAGGAAATAGTTAATAATTTCAAACTTTTTTCATTTATCATGATGTTGCTTATTGATCTAGTGATGAGGATTTTTTATTTCTTGATGTTGAGCTACATTTCATACTGAAGGCTTTAGTCTTTTATCTTCTGAAGCAAGACTTTCAAGTCTTCTTCATTTTTCAGCAAGGAAAGTTGTTTCACCCGCATAACACGAGTTGTTAATGAATCATCCTCCAATCCTGATACCACATTCTTCTCCATTGAGACCAGGCTCTTCTCAAATGATTTGTTCAGCATACAGATTGAATAGCTATGGAGAAAGAATTTCAAAGGTCAGCTTGAGACGACAAAGCAAAGTATTATAATGGAATGTGCAAAGAGCTGCAGTCAGAGAATAAAAAGGGAAGAACTTGCTCAACACTCCTCAAGATGAAAGAACTGAAAAACAAATTCAAGACTCCAGTTGAAATACTGAGAGAAATAATGGGCAAAATCTTGAATAATTCAGGAAACATCAAAAAAAGATGGAATCAGTACAGTTAATAACTAAAAAGCATTTCTTGACACTGAAATATTTCTGGAAATAGCACATGATCAAGAGTCAATGGTAATGAAAGAAGTTCAAGCTAAACTGAAGACATTGGCAAAAAATAAGGCCCTACGTATGTATCAATGGGATACCATGGATGTGTTTCAACTAATAAATACAGCCCTGGATGTGCTCATCAGTCTATGCCAGGAAATTCAAAGGACAGCCGCCTGGCTAGCTGAAAGAAGAAAGTCCATATTTTCATTCCCAAGAAAAGCGATCCAACAGACTTTGGAAATTATTGAACAACATCATTGATATCATATGCAAGCAAAATATGTCTGATAATCATCCAAAATCAGGAAGAACAGTACCTTAACAGCAATGTTTAAGCTGTGTTTAGAAGAGGCTATATAGTACTTGGAATATTATTGTTTATGACAGGTAGATCCTGGCTGAAAACAGAGAATACTAGAAAAATATCTATCTGTGCTTTATTGACTATGCAAAAATTGTAAACATATATTTAAGGAAGCATCTTTCTTCCACAAAGTTGCCATGGATGCCAGTCATCAACTATCTGGTTATTAGACAAATGCTTTAACAACTATGTCACCAGTTTTTGTTGGATACCATCAAGTTGGAACTGATTCATTGCTGAACCTCCAGCAAGTTTTCAGAGGCTGTTAATTGCATGGGAGAAGATTGCCTATCCTTTCTTGGAGTAGCTGGTGGATTCGAACCACATAACTTTGGAATTGCAGTGCCGTTTCTTAAGATTAGCCTACCGGAACTCCCTTGTGTCATGAGAGTTCCTTAAAATAAACCAAACCCACCATAAGCGAGTTTATTTCTATTCATGATGACCCTCCCTCTAGAACAGAATAAAGCTGTTCTAAATACTATTTGGTTTCTGAGCCTATAAATGTTTATGGGAGAAGAGTACTACATCTTTTTCCCTCAGTGCTACTGTTGTTTTCAAACCACTCAACTTTTTTTTTTTTTTTGAGGTAGGAGCCCAACACTTATCCCACTATGCCTCCAGTAGAGCCTAAGTGTTGACAGTACGAAGACAAAGTAGAGTTTTCGACTATTATTAGTGTTTGAGAAGTCACAGCTGTCTACAATCAAGAAAGGTGGGGCTTATCAAATGAAGATTACTCCAACTGGAATGTGTTTTTAAAAGGCAACCTCTTTTTATGGAAATTTTTATATGACTTGTTATGTGAATTGAGCGGTCCAAAGGAGAGCCAAATTGGCAGCCTGCAAAATAAGCCCCACTATTTATGCACGAAATGAACAAGGTGGCAGTGGGCTCCCACCCTAACCTTGAAGGACCTCTCTGGTAGAACATAAGGTCAAAGTGCCCTTCACAATTCTTTCTGTCTTTGATTCCTCTATGAGCCCCACTGACATAAGGGTGAGATACTGTTGAAATTGTGCCAGGAGCCGTTGGAACCATAATTCTCAAATCTGACTTTATATTAAAATTACCTGTGGACTTTAATGAAATACAGATTCCTGAGCAATCCTCTAAATGTACCAAATCAGAATCTGGTCAGAAAATCGTATTGTCTCAATTCTGTCCCAAGTTTGGGAGCTGTTGTATTGAGAGTACTGTATCTTCTAGGGGCAACATTTTCCCATGTAGCCACAGCCACCTCCAGCTTGTTGGCTTCCCCATGTGCTTGCACTTATGCAAAGATGCCAGGGCTTTGGTAATGTTAGAGAAGCCGAGGGAAATGTCAGACTTTGTCAGCTGCGGCCAATATTTGCTTGAGAAGTCTATTGGCAAGCCTCTGTTACTAATATATGTCTGTTCAAACAGTTCAAGGAAGTAAAGCTTAATCAGTAGGCTATATTTAAATATAGTCTCAACTTCTGAGATGTGTTCATGTTTTTGTTAACATATTTTCCTCATTACTTCTCCTCACTGTGTTTCACTGTTTATTTATTTACTTCTCAAGAATTGTTTCCAGAGACTAGAAGGCAAACACAATGAAGCATGGTTAGAATCAGATTGAAAAAGAAAAGAAAAAAATCCAAACCACAGCCCCTTTGATAGAGATGAAAAGAGTCAGCTTCTTGGCAGTTATTGGAAAGAAGTATCATCACAGTGTGGTAACACTGTAGTAGGGAGTGTAGAACTGGGAAAGTTGTAAATCTACGGAGAAGAGAGGTTAAGAAGGAAGATGTAAACTATGTGGCTCTAATTCTTCTCCAGGTGTGGTGGGAAGAAGGAAATGGAGAATGGTTACAGACAATTATTTCAGATATTGTGATGGTTTGCCTTACGTTAAGCTAGGCAAGGCCATTATTATTTTGAGTAGTGGATTCTGACTCATGATGATCTTACATGTATATAGAAAGTGATAATTTTTAAAACAAATGATCAGGTCTGTCTTTTGAGGTACCTCTGGGTAGGTTCTATCTTCCAACGATTCAGCTAATAGACAAGCACTTAACTGCTTCAACGACCCAGAGTTTAGGTTATCTAGGCTATGTTATTGTATGCCATTAGGTGAGACCTGACTGATAGCTGAGCATACAGTAGCTTTACAGAGGCAATAAATCTCAAGGAAAGAAAGTAGGAGATTTCTGCCCTCTTTCTTTTTCTGAAGTAGCTGGTAGATTTGAACTGTGTGTCTTTGCCCTGACAGTGCAGCTCCTTGACACTAAGCCACAGAGCTCTGTTGTTAGGCATAGCAGAGTCATCTATGACTCATAGCGACCTTTTGAACAATAGAACTGATTTAGACTTGAGGCTATTGCTACAGTCACTATATCGATCTCGTTGAGAGTCTTCTCTTTCTCTGACCCTCCACCTTTCCCAGCATGATATCTTTTTCCAAGGACTGATCCTTCCTAACAAAATATTCAGAGTACATGAAATGAAGTATCACTCTCCTTGCCACAGTGTAGCAGCTGGTTGTACCTTTTCTAAGACATATTGGTTTGTTCTTTTGACAATCCATAGGGTATGTAGTACTCCTCTATAACATCACAATTCAAAGACACTGATTCATCTGTCATTTTTATTCACTATCTAGAGCTCTAGTACCCAAATATTTAATCACTTCATTTTTATTGATAATAAGGTATTTTACAGAGGTAGTTAATGTTTACCATCAGCATACTTCAACTAAATGAGATTACCTTCCCATTATAAAGTGTGGTTGGTTTAGTGTGAAAATGGAAGTTTCCAGGAGAAGTAATGCCTCAACATCATCACATCAGCTCCTACCTGCGTTTGCATCTGCTAACGCTGATCTGTCCTAAAAATCTCAGTCTTGCTGACCCTGTAGTTCCATTAGCTAGTGCAAAGTCTTCCACTTGTTCTATTTTCTGGATAATCATGATACAAGTTTTTTTTCTCTCTCTTTTTTTTTTTATTCTTCACTAGTTTATTTACAAAATTCTAATACAAATTTGAACAAATTCTTTCAATTTCCCTCTCCCTCCCATCAGATTGTACAACTCCATGATTAATCCCCACCCCCGACCCTGCCCATTCTTATCCCTCTGCTTTCACCCTTTCCCCTCCTTGGATCTTCATGCTCATTCTACAATAATGATTTTATACAATATTGGTCCTTGTGGAACTGAGTCAGTTCACCCAACATAATGCTCTCCAGTCCTTCCCAAGTTAAGTAATAATTTACAAAATCATTCCTCCTGTGTGCTACATAGTATTCCATTGTATGAATGAACCATAGTTTCTCAATCCATTCTATTATGGTTGGACATCTGGGCTCTTTCCATGTTCTTGTGATATGAATAGTGCTGCTGTGAAAATTGGTGTATAGATCTCTGTTTGTGCTTCAGTTATCATTTTCTCAGGATATATTTCAAGCAGTGGAATAGCTGGGTCATATGGAATTTCTATGTTCAGCTTTTTGACAAAGCACCAGACTGCTTTCCAGAATGGTTGTATCATTGTACAATCCCACCAACAATGTATAAGAATTCTTATCTCTCCACATCCTCTCCCACATTTATTGCTTACCGTCCTGTTAAACATTTCCACTGTTACTTGTAAAATCAAGCTTTCTTTATCAGCATTATCCTTATTGCTTTGTTTCATTAATTACGTGTCAATCACATATAATCTGTGTTTTGAAGAGTTGCTCATCAATATGACAATGTGATGATGTGATCAGTACCTAAGGCTGTAGTCTTTGTTGTTCTGCAGCAAGTGTTCTTCTGTAGTGATCTTCTTCAGCAAGTCCTCTTCACTCTGAGAAAAGAAGATTGTACCATCTACATAACATTGCTTGTTGATGAATTTCCCTCCAATCCTAATGCCATATTCTTCTTCATATAATCTAACTTCTTGAATGATTTGTTCAGCATACAGATTGAATGGGTATGGAGAAAAGATACAGTCTTGATACATATCTTTCTTCATTTTAAATCACACAATATTAAATTACATTGTTTGGACAATAATAGCTTCTTGATGTAGGTATAAAATTCCCATAAGTACAACTCAGTGTTCTGGAATTCTCATTCTTCTCAATATCAGCAGTAATTTATTATAATCACATAGTCAAATGTCCTTGCCTAGTCGATGAAATGCAAATAGACATCCTTCTGGTATTCTTTGCTTTCAGCCAAGATCCATCTGGCATCAGCAATGATATCAGTTGTTTATCATCCTTTTCTGGATCTTGTTGGGGTGCTGCTCTAGCTGTTTTTTAGTCTTCAGCAAGAGTTTACTTAAATGTGATGTTAATTATATTGTTTCATAATTTCCACATTCTGTTGGATTTCCTTTTTTTAAAAAAATGGGAACAACTATGATTCTCTTCCAGGCACATAGTACGCTCATATTAGTGTCTTAAAGTTGTGGTTAACTAAAAGCTCTAAATATCTGACATTGGCTTAGTATTGAGTGATGAGCAGGAAGGAAGCGGAAAGCAGAGGCTAGAAAGATGGCAATCCATGTGAGACAATTGTGATATGTTTGACAAAATTGCACTTAACTCAAAAGGTAGTCTGTGTCTGCATCAAAACTGCAGATCCAGAAAAAATTCTTACCAAAAAAAATGACAACCATCTTAATCAGTGTGGCTATCATTGGCTAATTTTGGCAAGGCATAACTGAAAGGAAAAGAGAAAGGAAAAGAAAAGGATAAACTTAGGAAGCAGTAAATTCACAAGCAACAATTAAATTCAGAAGTATTTAAAAGTTTCTAGCAGCATATTGGAAAAACTATTTTTTAAAGCTCAGAGTCAACATTGTATTTATTTACTTATTTTCCCAGCTCTAAATCCTTCTTTAAAAATTTTTTCTATTGGTTTGTTTACAAAGTTCATATACATTGTGTTTCACATTGTTCATTCACATTGTGCTTCATAGAATCATTCTCATGCATTATGTTTTATAAAATCAATCACCATTGGACCTTGCCCATCATTACCCCGTCTTTTCACTCATCTCTCTAAATCCTTTCTTAATTTATTCAGTGCCATTGCATAATGGAGGTATTTTACATTACTATAAACATAACAATAGCACATATATACAATTAACAAATTACACATACAATTAAAAAGTTATGGAACTTAAAGAAAAATTGAGACAAGGTAATATTAAGTCACAAGTCAAAGATTCTGAGAAGTAGTAGCACAAAAAAGACCAGTTGGAGTCGACAGGTAAAGGTACACAGGCAAATAGTGGACAGATATGTCGAGGGTGAATAAGCACATACAAATTTTCATATGTGGGAAAAAGGGCCATTAAATGTGACACCTAAGGAATCACAGGATAAGTAAAGTATCTAACAAAGTAACACCTTTCTATTTTCATAATGGCAAGGAAACCAATCCGCTGGATTTTAAACTTACAAGAAGAGATGAAATAGTCACTGATCCATCCCAGTGTAAGTGCAGACTGAAATCTATAAACCTTTACAAGAACTTGAACTAAATTTAGAAAACCATCAACGGTCTATAATCCATAAAAGGAATACAAGTGTTGTTGTTCATTGATATAAGGCTAGAGAAAAAAACTTCTTTTCTACTTAGCCGAGAGTGGCCCTCGGCCAGGTTCAAATTGTCTTCCTGTCAAACATTCTTCTAGGTGGTATAGCACTGGTCTGTGTGTTGCTGTACAGAGGTAACTCATGGTTGCTATGATGCTGAAGCCTGTGACAGTGATGTGCCAATCGTGGTAATGGGCACCCATGGTGGACAGTGTTGGCTGGAGCTTCCCGATTAAATCAAGCCTGGAAGCAGGAGCGGCATCCATTTCTGAAATGGCTTGCCTCCGGAAACTCTATGTATGAGCAGTGCTCAGGCCGTTCGTTCACAGGGTTGCTCTGAGTCATCTCCGACTCGACGGCATCAAACAACAACAACTTAGCTGAGAGGAGTCATTTCATACTAATGATGAGGTCCTGGTAGGGGAAAAAAACCACTCGAATGAGTGTCAATCAGGTGTGGGGTAATATCAGACAGAGGGACATTTAGATTCACACTGTCACAGAAGATACCACTGGAATAGGAAAGGAAGTCATGCATCTCCCCAGGCTTATGTTTCAGCACGTGGCACAGTCAGGCACCAGGGAGAGAGAAAAGGGTACAAAGAAAGGTGCACTCATTCTTGGCTCTCATGCTCACTAGATCTAGTCTTAAAACACCCACATGGTTAAGCCCAAAATAACTGCATTAAACAGTGAAATTTAAAGTTCAATAATAGTTATCTTAGGTCATTTGCTGCTCCCTAAAAGGCCACGTTCCAAGTTAACAAGGAAGCCTGCTGGTATAAGGCAAGATTTTGAACAGACAGATATTTAATAGCAATTCTCGATCAAACAGAGAAACTCAACCTTGTGACAAAAATCAAATTATGTGCTCTTCTTCCATATTGTTTCAGGTAACTTCAATTTTACTCTTTTTAAGGAGCGCGATGTAGGATTAGGGAGAGCAAGAGAAGGAGGGGGAGGAGCAGAAAGGGAGAGAGGGAGAGAGAGAGAACAAACAGAGGTAGAAAGTGAGAAGGAAGGGCAGAGACATGAGGGAGAGAGTAAATATGCAAAGAATGAGGCTGGAGAATTACATCTAGGAAAGAGCTTTAGGCATGGTAACTGGTACATAGAACTGACTGGCAACAAGTACACTGAATGCTAATAAAGAAGAGTTTGAAAAAAATAATGTTGCCAAAGAAATCATAAACTTGAGTTTTACAAGAGATAAAATAACCAGTGGACTCCCAAACTTGTTTCAGTAGGAAGTGGACCAGAAAAGCTCTTAAACTTCCAAGGAAGACAGATATCCAGTGCTACCTTTAAAGCAGACAGAGGAATTATTGATTGTGGTGCTGGTGGAGGGAGAGAATTCCCATAAAGAGCAAGATGAGAGGCCACAGATAGAATGTACCAAAGAGAACAAAATCAAGGTCTAGTTAAAGTACTTCTACCCAGTGAAAGGAGACTGTGGGATGGCCGTTCAGTTAAAGGCTAATGTTACTATGCCTCATTTCTAGTCCTTTTTGAATAGGAGTCATGCTGAGAAAGCCTCTCCGCTAACCCATCACTGTGTGATGGTTGAGAGTAGTTGACTTGTCTTTTTTAATACATTAATCCAAAGTCACAGACCACTAGATTAGAAAGAGGTACATCTGGACATGATAGAGAAGACTGTGCATCACATGGAGATGCTAGACTTCAACTGAGACCAGAGCAGGCTTTTGTGTTGTCTTCTGAAGATTTCTTATGTAAAGGAGTAAGAGATAAAAAAGGATTTCATGATGAGAATGTGGACTATGGCAGAGACTGAAGAGTTGTTCAACATCTATTTTTCTCTTAAGAGTGAAGTTGGACTATAGATCCCATTCCCCTTAGAGTGATGTTCATAAGGTTAAATATACCATGGACTGAAATAACAAGCATATATATCTTGAGAAGTACACTCATAATTCACCCTAGAAGTAAAGATGGCAAGACTTTATTTCTTGTACTTTTAAGATGATATCAGGAGAAAAAACTCATTAGAGATGATATCATGCTTGGTAAAAAAAAAAAGAAAGGATTAAAAAGAAGGAGACCTTCAATGAGATAATTGACACAGCGACTGTAACAATGAACTCAAGGATCACAGTAATTAAGAGGAAGGTGTAGGAGAGACCACTGCTCAGTTCTGTTGTACATGTAAACTTGTTTAGTTCTATTGTATATGTAAACTCTATTAGTAAGAAATGACTCAACATCATTTAACAACGAAAACAACAATTTGTAGTTAGGGATAAGCATCTCACCATGTTTTATCCGGTAGACAGTAGATAGATTGCATTTGTGCTGTTCCAGGCTTACCCCATAGAAACCTTTAATTATCCATTCTCCCTCTTTCCCTTTATTTGCCAACTTGTTTTAGACACTTTTCAAAATAATTCTGAGGAATAATGGAACTTGTTGGGTTGGGAAATGGAATATCTGGATGAAGGAAGAGCAAACTCTTATAAAGCCAGATATTTGTAGATTGTGTTTTAAAAATGTATAAACTATATATAACAAAAATCTGAGTTTTTTAATGTGCAATTCAATGACATTTATTACATTAATCTTGTTTACTGAACATCACTGTTTATTTTCAATGACCAGTCCCTCTTCTTTGTTTCCAACTTTTGCATTCCAGTCACCAATTATTATTAATGCATCTTGATTGCACATTTGATATATTTCAGAATGCAAGAGTTAGTAAAAGTCTTCAATTTTCTTATCTTTGGTTTTAAAGGTTGGGGCTATACTTAAATAATGTTATATTAACAGATTTTCCTTGTATCAGTATGAATAGGATCCTATCACTCACAGTATTGTACTCCAGGATAGATCTTAAAATGTTCTTTTTGCTCTCCCCAGAATTATAGATTATGTCTGGTTCTACATGATCAATATCAGTTCATCTCAGTTCACTAATGCGTAGGATGTAAATCCACATGTGTTCCATTCCACCTTTCACAACTCCCAGTTTTCTTAGATTCATACTTTGTATTACTTTTCCATATTCCAATTATTAATGGATATTTACAGTTGTTTCAAGCAAAGAAGGACTGGTAAACTGAAAATATGGATTTGATGACAGAAACCAAGCTGGAGATTTAATGATTGAGTCTTGTAAAATAAATTTATTTATTCATTGCAAACACCTTTTTTTATTTTTAACAAATATCTTTTAAAAAATCCAAACAACTGGAGACTATACACATGGATCTTACCGGACGGACTACTAGAATCAGATTGACTACATCTGTCGAAACAGTCAATGGAGAGGCTCGGTGTCAGCAGTTAAAACAAGACAAGGACCTGACTGTGGAAAAAATCAATCACCCATGTACAAGTTCAAATTGAAATTGAAGAAAATGTGATGCACTGAACACTAATGATATAAGGCCATATGAGTTGTGGGGTGACATCCAAGGATATTAACCATGAAGAAAGCAAAAAAGATCATTAAAAAGACAGGGGAGAAAGAAAAGATTAAAAGTGATGTCAGAAGAGACTCTGAAAATTGCACTAGAACATAGAGAGATCAAAACAAAGGGAAGAAATACTGAAGTAAAAGAGATGAACAGAAGATTTCAAAGAGTAGCTCGAGAAGATAAAACAAAGTATTATAATGAAATATTCAAACAGCTGGAGTTAGAAAATGAAAAAGTAAGAACACACACAGAATTTTTCAAGTTTAAAGAATAAGAAAACAAAGTCAAGGCTCAAGTTATAATACTGAAGGATTCTACAGGTAAAATCTTGAATGAAACAGGAAACCTCAAATGAAGATGGAAGGAATACACAGAGTCACTGTACCAAATAGAATTTGTTGATCCTGAATCATTTCTGGAAGTAGCATATGATCAAAAACCAATGGTAACAATGGAAGAAGTTTAAACTTTATTTATGGCATTAGTAAAAATGTAAATCCCTAGGAATTTTAGGCCTGTTGTCGTAATGCTGTAAAAGAACATCATGTTGGGAAATGTGGAGGTTCAGGGGAAGAGATTAAAACTACCAATAATATGGATTGACACTAAGATAGCTTGTGTATAGTGAGAGGTCAAGGTTTTTATCTGTTGTTCATAGGCTTGCTCTAAGCTGTCTGTAGTTCACTTGATGACGCTCAATAACATATTTCCAAATGTTTTTCATCATTGTGAACAGAAACTCAATACCCCTTAAACAATAGCTATCTATTTCTTCCTCCTTCCAGGCCCTGGTAACCACCAATAAATTTTTGGGTCTACACATTTGCCCATTCTAGATAGATCTTATGATGATTTTAGCCCTTTTATTTCTGACATTTAATTCAACATATCTTTAAGGTTCTTCCATTTTATGGCATGTCTCAGAATGAACTTCTTTGTCTTTATGGCTGAGTATTACTTCATTGTATATGTGAGGTTTATTATTGTTATGTTCTATCTACTCAGAACCAACCTACAAATGACCTTCCATTTGGTTTTCAAAGACTGTAACCCACGTGAAAGGAGGTCTTCTATCTTTCTTCTGTGGAGCAACTGGTGGATTTGAACTGTCTGCCTTTGACTTAGCAGTGTAAGTTCTTACCCATTAGGCCACAAAGTATTTTTAAAAATATTCCATTCCTGTGATAGACATTTGGGCTGCTTCCACCTTCTCATTATTGGGAATAATGCTTCAATGAAAATTAGCATACAAGAATCTGAGTCTGTCCTCTCAATTCTTTTTGGAATGTATCTAGGAGTGGAATTGCTGGTTTAATTAGCAAGTTAATTCTGTTCAGATATTTGAGAAGCCTGCAAGTGACTTTTTTACAGCAACTTACTTACCCTCACAAAGGAATATAGATTCAGAAATCTTGGGTAATCTACTCACACATCAAACAAGCAGGAGAGCAGAAATACATTGGAGCTGCAAACCCCAAATTCGGGTCTGTGTGAGAACATGATCAGAATTACTTGGGAATATTCTCAAAACATAGATTCCTCAGGTCTAGTTCAAAACACTGTTTCTATAGTTTGGTGGGGAAGGAGGTAGAGAAAAGCTTTAAGTCTGTTTTTACCAAATTCCCTGGGTAGCACCAGATACCAACAGTTATTCTCAAACAGATAGTTTCCTGCCAATGCCAAATAAGTAGGATGGTCACACAACTTTCTGTCCAATCTGTGGCACTTTTGAGAGTGAGAAGGGGAAATATTAACAATTACTCTGGGAAACCAGGCCCCAAATAGGAATTTCCCAGGAAAAGTGGCACAAATGAGTCCCCTGCATGTGAGAGAAGACGCGCTCTCTGCTGTGATTGTTAGTGGCTGTTGGGTTGGCTGTGACTCATGGCATCCTTATTTGTAATAGAATCAAATGTTGCCCAATCCTGTGTCAGCCTCATGATTGTTGGCATGTGTGAGCCCGTAGCTGTGACTATTTTGTCAGTCCGTCTCATTGGGGATGTCCTTCATTTTCACTAACCTTCAGGTTTATCCCACAGGCTATCACTGCCTAGTGGTTGGTCGTTCCTGATGACACATCCGATGCAAGTGAGGTGGACTTTTCAGTAGCCTTGTTCCTTCTAAGAATGATTTGTACATTCCTCCAGCAATCCACAGTCCAGTCAATATTTCTCAACAATGGTACAATTCAAATGCATATATATGAAGTGGTTGAAAGAGTACATCTTGGATCAGGTGTTCATCAAGTGACATTTTTACTTTTTTAAACTTTAAAGTAGTTTTTGCAGTAGATTTGCCCAATGCAATATGTTATTTTATTTCCTGAGTGCTGCTTTCATTGACACTGAAAAGCTGGCAGAGAAAATGGATTTTTCTATTCAGCATTTTATACATATTTTGGTTTTTGACATTGGTTGCAATCCACACAGTGCAACAACACGCTTTCCATTTCTTCCTTGTGGTTCCCATTACCATTTGTGTTTCTTTCCCATACTTTCATGTTTTCTATGTTTTATTGCTAATTCTATGAAGTATGTGTTACTGATCACATTATGTCTGTTTTAACATTTACCTGGAAGTTGAGCCAAAGGGTTAGGTCAGTTCAAGGTCTGCGTAGTCTTAGAGGTTTCAACAGTCTCTATTAGACCAGTCAGCCTGGTTTTATATGGGATTTTTAATTTTGTTTCCCATTTCCCCCTACTCTACCCAGGACCTCCAATTATTATCTTTTTTTCCAGAGCATTCAGCAGTGGTAGATGGACACCATCTAGTTCTGGTCTCTTGGTCATGGAGACTAGGATTTGTGTGATCCTTTAGTTCTTTGTATTAACTGTTTCCTTGTGTGTTTGATTTTCCTTGTTCTTCACTCTGGATGAGTAGACATCAATAGTTGCACTTTAGATGGGAGCTTACAAACTTTTAAGACTGCAGTTGCTACACACCAAAGTTGCATGTAGAACATTCTTTGAGAACTATATCATGAACGCTTGACATATTCAGCCATAGATCACCAGGCTTTCTTTGAAGAGCCTCTGGAAAGATGGATGTACACTATCACTCTTTCAGTTATCAGCTAAATTCATTAACATTTGGGAGCTCTAGTAACCTAGTAGTAAGAAGCTTTGCTGCAACCCCAAATGTATGCGGTTCAAATCCACCAACTGCTCTACAGGAGAGAGATAGGCAATCTCCTTTTTTGCAATTTACATCTCTGAAAACCTACTGCCTACTGAAGGGTCAACTATGAGTTGGTTCTGACTCAACAGTACACAACCACCGCCACCACTCAGGAATTCCAGATGAGCAATCTCATCACACCTTAATCTCTCTAAAGCTCAGTTGTTCATAAATCCAATGGGGTAATTACAACTCTCAGTGTCTACTTTGTACACAGTGAGCAGGAAGATCAAATGGAGTAATATATGTTGTTGTTGTTGTTGTTAAGTGTCATTGAGTCACTTGTGACTCATAGAGACCTCATGTACAACAGCTCTGAACTCTGCTCTATCCTGAGCAAACCCTATTGTCTCCAACACACCTACCTCCATTACTGCAGTCACTAAGTCAATCCATCTCATCCAAGGTCTTCCTCTCTAACACTGTCCCTCCACCAACCCAATCATGATATCCCTCTGCAAGGGCTCCTTGCAGCATGTCCATAGATGGCAGCACCACAGCTCAAAGGCTTCAATTCTCCTCTCATCATCCCTAGTCATTCAGCTTTCTGATGCATAGCAAGTAATTGCAAAGACCGTGACCTGGATCAGATGCACCTCAGTCTCAAGACTGACATTGTTGCTCTTCAGTACTCAGGAAAGGTGCCTGACAGTAGATTTTCCCAATGCAATTTATCTTTTTTATTTCCTGGTTGCTAGTACCAAGAATGTTGACGGTGGAGCCAAGCAAACTAAATCTGTTAACAATCTCAGTCTCTTCATGATGCTGCCAATCAGCCCAGTGGTAAGAATATTTATTTTCTTGATGTTGAGCTTCAAGATAATTCATAGAAATCTGGAGAACAACCACTTGGCCAACTGACTGGAAGAGATCCATAATTGTTCCCATTCCAAAGAAAGGTGACCCAACTGAGTGTGGAAGCTACAGAACAGTGTCATTTATTTCACATGCAAGCAAGATTCTACTGAAGATTATCCAAAAAAGATTAGAACAGCACATCAGCAGAGAACTGCTGGAAGTCCAGGATGGGTTTAGAAGGGGTCGTGGTACTAGGGATATTGTTGCTGATGTTAGATGGATCTTGGCTGAAAGCAGAGAATACCAGAAGAATGTCTAT
>NW_006399896.1:1094403-1100676 GCF_000299155.1 Elephantulus edwardii
TGGATTGATTCGGTGACTGGGGTAATCGGGATGGGTGTGTCAGAGGCAGTGTGGTTGGTGCAGGATAGAGCAGGGTTTAGGGCTGTTGTGCATAGGGCCGCTATGAGTCGCAAATGACTCGACGGCCCATAACAACAACAACAACAACAATGTCTTTGGCCTTCTGCAGAAAATGCCTCAGGTCCTCCTCAGTTTCAGCAACAAAGTTGTATCATCTGCATAGCGCAGGTTGTTGTTCCTCCAATCCTGAAGCCACATTCCTCCTCATAGAGCCCAGCCTCCTCGATGATTTATTCTACATCTTGATTTTAAAAGATATGGAGATAGGATGCATGCCTTGCATATGTCCTTCCTGATTCTGAACTATGCAGTGTTTCTTTGCTCTGTTCTGATGACTGCCTCTTGGTCCAAGCATGAGTGTCACGTAAGCACAATCAAGGGTTCCGAGATATTCATTCTTCTCAGAATTAGCCACAGTTTGTTGTTATTCACACAGTCAAATGCGTTTGCATAGTCGATGAAACACAAATAAATATTCCTCTGATACTCTCTACTTTCAGCCAAGACTCATCTAACATTAGCTATAATATCCTTAGTAGCATGCCCTCTTCTAAATCCAGTCTACACACTTGGCAGTTCCCTATTGATGCGTCAGCAGAATCTTAACTTGCCTGTGGTATTAATGATATTGTTTGATAATTTCCACACTCTATTTGATCACCTTATTTGGAATGGGAACAAATATGGACATCTTCCAGTCAGTTGGCCAGTTTGTTGTTCTTCAGATTTCTTGGCACAATTTGGTAAGCATGTCCAGAGCCGTGTCTGTTGTTGAAATATGTCAATTTCTGGGGCCTCCTTCATCACCACAGGCTCTTGATCATGCATCATCTCATGAACTTCTTCTGTGTCAGCCACTTATTTTTGGAACAGTGACTCTATATATTCTGCCCATAACATCCTGAAGTATTGCAACTCAAAGTTTGAATTTCTTTTTTCAGTTCCTACAGTGTAAGAAATGTTGACCGAGTTCAGCCCTTTTGATTTCCAACTCCAGCTCTTTGCACATTTCATTATAATACTTTGTCTTCCTGCACTGCCCTTGGACGTTTTCTGTTCAGCTCCTTTACTTCTTGATGTCTTCCCTTTGCTTTGTCTTCTCAGCATTCTGGTGTAATATTCAGAGTCTCATCTGACATCTATCTTGGCCTTTTCTTCCTCCTCTGTCTTTGAAATGACCTTTTGCACTCTTCCTGGCTGATGTTCTTGATATCCTCCCACAGTTCATCTGGTCTTTGCTCAATAGTGTTCAAAACCTCAAACCTGTTCTAAGATGGCTTTGAAATTTAGGTGAGATAGACTCAAGGTCAAATTTTTGTAACTGTGGATTTGATTTAACCTTCTCTAGCTTTAGCTTAAACTTTCATATTGTAGTTGGTGGTCTGTGCCACAATCAACCCCTGGCCTAGTTTTCACAGTTGATATTGAGCTTCTCCAGTGATTTCTTTCCACAAATGTAATCTGTTTCCTATACATACCGTCAGGGGAAAACCCTATGCATAGTCTGTGTTTATGTTTAAAAGGTATTTGCAATGAATAAATCATTGATTGTACAAAATGTTGTCATTCTACTTCTAGCCTCATTTCTGTCACCAAGTCCATGTTTTCTGACTACTGATCCTTCTCCCTTGTTCCCAACTTTTGCATTCCAGTCATCCATTATTATGATTTCTGACTGCAAAAGTTGGTAAAAATCTATTTCCTCCTCTTTGGCTCTGGTTGTTCGTGCCTATATTTGAATGATAGTTGTATTCACTGCACTTTCTTATATGAGTATGAATATTATCCTGTCACTTATAACATTGTATTTCAAGATGAATCTGGAAACGACTTTTTTAAAGTATGAAAGCAACCCCATTTTTCCTCACCCTTTCAGCTCCAGCATAGTAGATCATATGATTGTCTGATTCAAAACGTCCCATGCCATTCCACCTCATTTTGCCAACACCTAGTATGTGTTCCTTTTCTTAATTAATAATGTCCAATTTTTCACATTCATGCATCTCATGTTATTATCTTCCAATCATTAGTGTCTGCATACAACTGTTCCTCCTTTGTGTTTCCATATTTGAGAACTCAGCCTCAGGAGCCATATCTGCTAGTCTAAGTGTGCTCTATTAAAAGAGGGTTTTTAAAGGCCTGTTATTTTGGAAATGGATGGCAAATCCTTCTTCCTAGTCTATCTTAATTTGAATGGTCAACTTTTGAACAGAATATGACAGTCAAGCATTTTACAGAAAGGAGCAGATGAAGGACATTTCCCAATTACAGAAGCAACCAATAGATTGAGTGTTGCTTCCTGCTCTTGGCACGTGTGTCTTGACCTGCCTCTTTCCCAGCTCCACCAGCCTTTGTGCTCCTGTGATGCCTAACACCTTGCACTGCTGCTGGTCTCTTATGCTGCACCTACTCTCTCTTAGATTTAGGAGTCTCTAAGTCCAAATTCCAGGTACTGATTTTAGGGGAGGGTTTCTATCTCAGATAGTTATTTAAGATAAATGCTATTGAAATGAAATATTTTGTTAATAATACAAACAGTAATAAAAATATGACCCTACCTGGTAATAATAATTTTATAGGATATATGGATATTTTCTTTGTCAATTAAAGTGATACTAAAAAAAGAAATTAACTAGTGTTGTTAGTTTTACATTAAACAGGTCAGAGGCGTGTTTATCACCTTTGAGCCTTGCACATCACCTATTTCTGGAGCAGATTAGTAAAATGCAGAATCCTGGTTTTCACACAAGGTTTTCTGAATCTCTCTTTATCTGTCCCTCAAGACCAAGTTTTAACAGGCTTCTCAAGAGACCCTTAATGCATTATTTAAACTAACGTTAGGCAACACGGCTCTAAAAATGAGCTTCCACTGGTTCTGAAGCTAATTTGGTTATCAAATACTGTTCTGGGAGGAACAGTGACTAGTCACTCTATCAATGTATCAATGTCTTTCTGAAACGGAGTATTGTCTCCAAGAAGAACAGGTCACTGCTATTCAGTGATGTGACAATCTGACCCACCTGACTAAAAGAATCTCAGTCCTATATCATCATGCTTGGTTGGTCACACAGTATCAGAATAGTAGGAAAGCATTTTGCCTGTTTTGGGAAGAATAATGAGACCTTTGAGCTTTTGTATACATTTCTCTAGTTTCTTCTTTACTATTGTTGTTTTGTGCCATCGAATCAACTGTGGCTCATAGCAACCCTATGTACATTAGCTCTGAACTCTGCCCTATCCTGAGCCAGCCTCATTCTCTCTGACACATCTACCTCTGTTATCTCAGTTACTGTGTCAATCCATCCCATCCTCGGTCTTCACCTCTAGTGCTGTCCCTTCAGCCTACCAAGCATGATATCCTTCCCCAAGGACTTGTCCCTCCTGGTAACATGCTCAAAGTGTGTGATATGGAGCTTCAAAATATTTGCACACAAGGAGTAACTTGGCTTCACCTTCCCCAGGACAGACCTGTTCTTTTGGTATGCTCCATCTGCTCAATACTCTTCTCCAGCACAACTCAAAGACATCAATTCTTCTATCATTCATATTCATTGTCCAACTTTCTGATGCAATTGTGAAGACCACAGCCTTGATCAGATGCACCTTAATCTCTAGACTGACATTAGTGCTCTTCAGCACTCTTGAGATGTCTCTTACAGCAGCTTTCGCTAATGCAATTCATCTTTTGGTTTCCTGGCTGCTATGGAAACAAGCAAGCTGAAATTGTTAACAATCTCAATCTCTTCCCCATCTATCATGCTTGTCTGGTGGTGAGAATCTTTGTTTTCTCAATGTCAAGCTTCAGTCTATATTGGAGAAGGTCCTTGACCCTCTGCAGCAAATGCTTCAAGTCCTCTTCAGTTTCAGCAAGAAAGGTTATGTCATCTACAGAAAGCAGGTTGTTGACGAGTGTTTTTCCAACCTTGATGCCACATTCCTCCTCATAGAATCCAGCCTCCAGAATACCCTGTTCCATGTGTAGATGAAAAAGATGTGGAGAAAAGGACACATCATTGACATACTTTCTTCTTGATTTTGAACTGCACAGTGTTTCTTTGCTCTGTTTTGTCGACTGCTTCCAGGTCCAAGTATAGGTTGTTTTTGGAAGAAAAAAAAATATTTTTTTAATTGTAATTTTAATGAAAATTTACATAAAAGTAGGATTTTCATTCATTCATTGCTGTACACTTTCCTCCCTACCCCAATTTTTTTTTTCACGTGCACAATCAGGTGTTCTGGGATTCCCATTCTTCTTGAGATTAGACACATTTTGTTGTGATCCACAGTCATGTGTCCTTGCATGGTCAATGAAAGAAACACAGTTAGATATACCTTAGTACTCTCAGCTTCCAACAAAGATCCATCTGACATTAGTTATGCTATCCCTGGTACCACAGCCTGTATTTCTGTCTGGTAGTTCTCTGCCTATGTATTGTTCTAGTCATTTTTTAAAAATCTTCAGCAGGATTTTGCTTGTATGTGCTGATAGGGATATTCTATAATTTCTTGAATTTAGTGAAATCTGTGCTAATGTAAGGTCTAAAGGACTATGTTCCTTCCTTGGACAAATTCAATTCAAGAGATGAACAGGAATTAAAAATACTAGTCTATGTTAGCTATCAAGTTTTCCTTCATTTGTGGACTAATTTTTTATTTTATACGTTCAATTTTTTTATATTTTTTCCTATTCTGAACTTCAAGCTCAGCCAGAGACAACTTGGGGAAAAGCCTGGCAATTTATTTCAGAAAATGAAATTGTCATTGTAAACCCTATGGACCAGTTAAAAAAAATATTTGTTTTCATACAATAATTCATTTACATTGTCTTTTATTCATGTATGTACATAACATTTTAGATAATCTTTTTTACATTGTGTTTCATACCATCATTCGTATACATCATATTTTATAATTAATTTTTATTGACTTTTGCCTATTTTTATCTTATCTCTTTTGAATCCCCGTGGAGTCATTCCTACTCCTTCACACATACCCCCTTTCGACATTTATACATGTCTTACTAGTTATCTGTTTGAATCAGTTGGAATATTTTTATTTGATTAACAGTTAACTGTGGGTTGGTAGTTCTTTTTCATTTAATTAACAGTCAGGTGTGGTCTGTTTGATCTTTTTTATTTCATTAATAATCAGTTGTGGGCTGAGACTCTCTTGTTTAAACCAATTAGGACTCAGTGAGAGAGCCTTTTTGATTAACGGTTGGAGACTGAAAGCCTCTTGCATGAAGCAGTTGGATTCTGGAACATAGGTCTTTTTATTTGATTAACAGTCAATTGTGGGATAGTAGGTTTTTGAAATTTAATTATCAATTAGTTGCAGCTGTTTTATCTTCTTTATTTAATTAACAATCAGTTGTGGGCTGGGAGCCTCTTATTTTAAAAATTTTGGACCTGGTGGGTGGACCTTTGTGATTAACAATCAGTGGGTGTGAAAACTGATTTGTTTGTAGAGGTATAAGCTAACTTGTCAGTTTGTTGCATATGGGAAGGTCATTGTACTAATTGGTACAGTACTTGTCTGTTAGTTTGCTGTATTGAGATAACTTTTGGGCTGCTATGATGTTTTGAAAGAAATAACAGTGGTGTGTCAAATGTTCTAAGGGTTATCCATGGTGTACAGGCTTTGGTAGAGCTTGCAGATTAAGTGAGGCTAGGAAATAGGATTGGTCATCCAATTCTTAAATAAAAGGTCTCTGAAAACCTTATGAACAGTAGAGGAACGTGGAAAGTTATGGTATTACTAGTAGAGCTCACACTGGAAGTCAGTTGAAATAAAAAATAATAGAAAAGATCATTGACTAACACATGGAATGTATATATGTAGGTTGAATGTTGGAAAACTAGAAATTGTGAAAAATGAAATGGAGTCCATGAACATAGGCGATTTAGGTATTAGTGAGGTGAGATGGACTAGCTTTGGCCACTTTGAATCAGATAATCTCATGATATACAATGCTAGGAATAAAAAAAACAACAAACAGAAGAAGATTGGTGTTGTATTTTCAACTTCTACCCTAAGAAACAATCATGTAATAGGATATTATCGATATGCATACAAGGAGCCTCGGAGTCAAGGATTCTGGGGCTTCGTCTGACATACTTTGAACATGTTGCCAGGAGGGACGGGTCCTTGGAGAGGGACATCATGCTTGGGAGGGTGGAGGGACAGCGCAGGAGGGGAAGACCCTCTATGAGG
>NW_006399896.1:1100776-1104092 GCF_000299155.1 Elephantulus edwardii
TGGAGAGGGACATCATGCTTGGGAGGGTGGAGGGACAGCGCAGGAGGGGAAGACCCTCTATGAGGTGGATTGATTCAGTGACTGGGGTAATCGGGATGGATGTGTTGGAGGCCATGTGATTGGCACAGGATAGAGCAGCGTTTAGGGCTGTTGTACATAAAGTTGCTATGAGTCACAAGCGACTCGATGGCACATAACAACAACAACAACATACAAGGAAGATTTGTTGATAGGACTTTTGTTCAAATATATGCTACTATAACTAGGCCAAAGAGGAAGAAACTGAAAATTTTTACCAAATCTTGCAGTACAAAATTGACTAAACATGCAATCAAGATGTGTTAATGATAATTGGTGACTTCAATGCAAAAATTGGAAACAATGAAAAAGGAACAGTAGTTGAAAATTATGGGCTTGGTGATAGAAATGAGGCTGGAAACAGAGTAATAAAATTTTGCATTTTCAATGACTTGTTCATTGTAAATATCTTTTTTAAAAAAAACAACAAATGGTGTCTTTATTCATGGACCTCACCTGATGGGCTGCATAGGAATCAGATTGACTACATCTGTGGAAGGAATTGTTGTAGAAGCTCAATAACAGCAGTTAAATCTAGGCTAGGGGTAGACTGTGGGTCATACCATAAATTACTCATATGTAAAAGTTCAAATTGAAGCCAAAGAAAATTTTTAAAAGTCCACAAGAGCCAAAATATGATCTCAAATTTATTCCAACTGAATTTCAAAATCATCTTAAGAATACATTTGAAAAACTGCACAGTAGTGATCGAAGACCAGATGAGTTGTGGGATAGCTTTCATCTATGAGGAGAGCAAAAGGTAATTACAAAGACAGAGGAGAAAGAAAAAACTAAACTGGATGTCAGAAGAGACTCTGAAAATTGCACTAGAACATTCAGAAGAAGCCAAAACAAAGGAGAAACATGCCAAAGTCAAAAAAGAGCTGAACAAATTTCAAAGAATAGCACTAGAGGACAAAGCAAAGTATTGTAATGGAATTTGCAGTGATTAGGAGTTAAAAAATAAAAAGGAAAGAACTAGTGCTGCATCTCTCAAGCTAAAAGAGTTGAAAAGCAAATGTAAGCCTCATGTCTCAATACTGAAAGATTCTATGGGTAATATATTGAATGTCCCTGAAAACATCAAAAGAAATGGAGGGAATACACAGTCACTGTACTAAAAAGAACTGACTGATACTGGAAAATTTCAGAAAGTACCATATAAGGAAGAGTCAATGGAAATGACGAGTAAGTGGAAGCTGTATTAAAGTCGTTTGCAAATATAAGATTCCAGGAACCAATGGGAAACCAGTTGACTTATTTCAATTAACAGAAGCAGCCTTGGAGGCACTTAACAGCATATCAGGAAATTTGGAGGACAGCTATCTGGCCACTGGATTGGAGTAGGTTCATATCTGTTGCCATTCCTAAGAAAGGTGATCCAACAGAATGTTTAAAATACTGCTGCTGATCATTCAAAACTGTCTAAAACAGTACATACATAGGGAAGTGTCAGAAGTTCAAGCAAGATTTAGAAGAGGCCATGGCACCAGTGATGCCATTGCTGATGTCAGATGGATTCTGGCTAAAAGTAAAGAATACCAGAAGAATGTCTGTTGATGGTTTCTTGACTAATAAAAGGCATTTGATTGCATAGATTATAACAAGTTATGGCTAACATTGAGAAGAATAACAGAGCACATAATTGTGTTCATGCAAAAATTATACCTAAACCAAGAGGCTGTTATCTGAACAGAGCAAAAGAACACTACATGGTTTAAAATTAAGAAAGAAGTGTGTCAGGGTTCTATCCTTTCTCTATACGTATTCAATCTGTATGTTGAGCAAATTATTTGAGAAACTGGACTCTGTGAAGAAGAATGTGGTGTCAAGTTGACTCACCCAATCTGTGTTGTGTAGATAATACAACCATCCTTGCTGAAAGTGAGGAGGGCGTGAAGCACTTGTAGCAGAAGATCAAAGAATACAGCCTTCACTATAAATTACATCTCAACATTAAGAAAACAAAAATTATTACCACTAGAGAAATAGACAACATCATGTTGTTGTTGTTGTTATGTGTCACCAAGTCACCTGTGACTCATAGCAGCCCTATATGCATTAGCTCTGAGAACTGCCCTAGCCTGAGCCAATCTCATCATCTCTAACAGATCTAATCTCATTTCTCCAGTCACTGAATCAATCTATCTCACCCTGGGTCTTCCTCTCCTGCACTGTCCCTCCACCCTTCCAAGAATGATGTCCTTTTGTATACCCAAATCATGTGAGATAGGAGCTTCAAAATCATTGCCTTCAAGAAGCAGTTTGGTTTCACCTTCTCCAGATCAGAACTGTTTGTTCTCTTGTCAGTCCACGGTATGTTCAACACTCTTGTCCAGCATCACAACTCAAAAGCATTGATTCTTCTTCTAAAATCTTTAGTTATTTATTGTCCTGCTCTCAGATGCATAGAAAGTAATTGCAAAGACCACAGCCTGAATCAGCCACACCTTAGTCTCCAGACTGACATCATTACTCTTCAGTACTCAAGAGAGGTCCCTAACAGCAGACTTTCCCAATGCAATTGAAGCTGTTAACAACTTCATCTTACTTGGATCCACAATCAAGACCTTTAGTAAAAGCAGCCAAGAAATCAGATGTATATTGCACTGGAAGAGACCTCTCCAAATTATTGAGGAGGAATGATATGAATTTGAAGAGTAAGGTATGTCTGCTTCAGGTAATGGTCTTTCCAATCACTTGCTATGCATGTGAGAACCGGACAATGAATAAGGATGACAAAAGAATTGATGCCTTTGAGCTGTGGTATTGGAGAATAGTACTGAACATCCCATGTACTGCTAAAAGAACAAATATGTCTTAGAGAAAGTGAAGCCAGAGTGTTCCATGGAGACAAAGAAGGTAAAGTTTCACCTCAATTCAGGCATGTTTTTAGAAGGGGTTATTCCTTGGAGAGGGAAATGATGTTCAGAAAGGGAGAGGATTGGTAAAGGAGAGGAAGACCCTCAACCAGATGGATAGGCACGGTGGCTGCTACAATGAGCTCTAATGGGTCAGGAAGTGTGAGGATGGCACTGGCTAAGACAGAGTTCAGATCTGTTGTTCATGAGGTCACTATGTGTTCTACTCGACTTGACAACACCTCACAACTAGTTATCCCATCTTTACAGTAATGGTCTTATGCAGTATTTGCCTTAAGACACTGAATTAGTTCACTCAGCATAATACTCTCTAAGCTCTATCATGTACTATATTAGTTTTTTAAATTGCTATTCCT
>NW_006399896.1:1106077-1112249 GCF_000299155.1 Elephantulus edwardii
ATGAGCAGAGTGAGTTTGCATGTTCTGCTGGTGGGATTGTAAAATGGTACAACGACTCTAGTTTGGCATTTCCTCAAAAAGCTGCACTTAGAAATCCCATATGACCCAGCTATTGCACTATGTGGAATATACGCCAAGGAAATTAGAAGTGAGGCACCAATGGAAATATGTACACCTATGTTCATACCAGTGCTATTTACAATAGCAAGAACATGGAAACAGCCTAAATGTGACAGTTTTACCCTGACACACTGTTGCAGACAGAGGGTAAAGTATATTAATAATTAATAACGAGACAAAACACCAAGAATGTATAACTAAACAGAGAGCATAAAAGACGGGGCCAGCAGCGCAAATCACCTGAAGCGCCATAAGCCACACCTCTCTGTGTATTTATTAAGAATCAGGGGAAGCAAATCATAAAGAGAATTCTCTTGTCAGTGAAGCCGAATTTTTCTCTATTGTCAACCCAATGCTTTAGCTCAGGAAAGTAGTATTTCATACGTATTAACACTCCCTCTGCAGGGGCACCCTCTGTCTCTTGTCTACAGGAAACAGCTCATTTTCTGTGATCTATCACAAGAGAAATTCCAACTCATGTGATTCCTTCAATTCTGAATAAGCATATGGTTTTTCATATAATATTTAGTATGAAATGTGGCTTTCCATAATACACATAGTGCCACTGAGTTGGAATCAAGTCTGCAGTAACTGGTTTTATATTGTAAGATGTGGACACAACATTAAAATGAGAGGAGAATTGATAAGAAAGTCACAGGGTTTCAGAATGAAGCAGCTATTGATTCTATTTGTCAAACTGGCTTTCTTTTTATTCCAGCCCAAGCTTGCATATTCCCTCACTCAGCCACCAAATCTGGCAGATATCCAAAGGGGTGCCCCTCCTTTTTGCACTGAAGAGTAGATTGGGGCAGAGGGGACTATAATTTGAGCAGGATCAAGAAATCAAGACATAAGGGGAAGTTGTGATCAGGGGAAATGAATTCTGTTTTCATTCCTTTTTTAGCAATTCCTCATATGAGCAGGAAGAGGACATTTAAGGATTAGACACCAGAGGAGGTAGTGACCTGGATTTGCAATAAAAGTTGATGGCTACAGGATGCAAAGTACCTCAACTGATTCTCTCTACTCATTAAATAAGACTTAGAAAGCACAAATGATCTCCACTGACTCACCTCCTATCCCACAGGATAGTGAGAGATACTAGAAGTCCCATCTTCTTCATATACTCATTTCTCAAATATTTATTGAAAAGTTTGCTAGGACAATAAAAAATGTAAAGAAAATAAGAGCCATCCAAATTGGCAAAGAAGTGATAAAATTATTGTTATATGCAGATAATATGAGAGTGTACACATAAAACTCAATAACTGAACTAAAAAAACTATATCCAGTAGAATAACTTAGTAAAGTTATCAGGATACAGTATCAACATTAAAAAAATCAGTTGGAAAAAAAAATAATTTTGATTTATTCACAGTAACAAAGAAAGCACAACAAAGGAAACTAGAAAAGCAATCCCATTTACATTAGCCAACCATGAGATAAAATTCTCAGAAATAAACCTAACTACAGATACAAAAGACATTTATAAGGAAAACTATAGAACAATAACACAAGAAGCAACAAGAGACCTAACTTAGTGAAAAAATAACTCCTGTTCAAGAAAAAAAAGACTCAACATTATAAAAATGACAATCCTACCAAAAGCAATCTGCATACTCAATGCAACCTCAAAACAGGTAACAAACTCATTCTTCAAGGGGATAGAAAAAGTAATGTGCTGTTTTAATTGGGAAGGAAAGAGACCTTGAATAAATAAAACTCTTATGAAAAATAAAGACAAAGTGGGAGACATCTTACTCTCTCACCTCAAAACTTAATAGCCATAGTAACCAAAACATCATGGTATTGTTACAACAAACAGATCAATGGAATAGAATCAAAAGCCCACAAAGCAACCCATCTACCTACAATCAATTGATATTTTATAAGGAAAAGAATGGAAGCCACAAGGATGAGAAAGCAAAAAATTGAGAGTGATCTATGTTTTATTCTCTATTTGGCTATAAGCTATTTTAAGTGAGACAAAAGCTGTATGTATCAGAGAGTGAACTATTCCAAAGCGACATCTAAATAAGTTGCTGACAACTAATGATCAGTTCCCCTACTATTGAGATCACCAGCTTTGGAAATCGGCCATTTATAAGTTGTGTGACCTTGGAGAAATTAATCAACTAGTCCAAGTCTGTTTCTTTCTGTAAATGGTGAGTATGTACCAGAGAGCTGTCTCTCTCTGCGTGACAGCTCACATCAGTAAATGGCTGCATATCTGAGGGATTCTTGGAAAGCAACAACAGCCAGATATGCCCTGCACAAGAGGGACAAGTCCCTCAAAAGAGGCTTTTTAGGATAGGACCATTCATTTGCATGTATTTTGCTCTTGGTTGGTGTTTTTTTTTTAAAAAAAAAAAAAGGACAGAACTTCTAGATAAAAGCTTTAGTCCCATCCCTCTCTCACTGGTAATACCACTCCTTAGTGTCAAGTTATTCCAATTGTTTCTATTTTCGATCCTTTCAATAAGCAATACTGTTACACTCCTACTTCTGGATTTATCTTTTGGTTCTTCTGTAAGAATATTGAAGCCTTAGCTTACCATCATTGTTCCATTCTCTCCTACCTTCTTCCTCCCAATGTTTTATTGTTTTTAGTTTTCCCATTAGTCACCTTGAAACTTTAATCTTTAATAAAATCTCTTTATTGTTATGTCTTTTTTGTACAGGATCTCTTGGAACTCTTTCATAAAACAAGGGTATTCTCTTTTCTGTTATTTTCTTTTGCTCTCGTGATGTTTTATATTCTGGTTAAATCTTTCCACTTTTGCACTGTGTAAAAATAGTTATCACTTGTATTTTCCAGTGCAACTGCAACTAAGTCTTCTATGTTAAATTTGTGGTGGTCTCTAAAAGCTCTAAATCAATAAATGGTTTCCATTGTTTTGATTGCTCAATGCTATATTAGGGCTAAGATTACATGACTCTCTGGAAGGCCAATAGAAAGATCCATGGGCTAAGAAAAATAAAATGTTCTAGTTTCTAGGTCAAATAGATCTTTCTTTCTACATTGTATCAGTTACTTAAACTTTTGGGATGTTTTGTTTGTTTGATACTTGATCTGTGTCTTTTTTGGAGAGGATTTTGTTTTCCCTGGATTTGCTATTTTCTGTTTCCATTTCTCATAATTTCTCATATTTTCCATCTTTTAGTCATTCTTATCCTTCTTGGAATCCTTGGTCCCATTTTAGGTTACCATCACAACTCAAATCTGCCAAGTCTCTCTGCTTTCCTGAGTTGGAGGTTCTAGATTCAAAGTCATTTCTTTCTTGATTTACTCCCTCGTTGCTTCATCTACTATCAAGTCCTTTCCTAAGGATATATGTTCTCTTGAGGAGAATGGGAATCCCAGAACACTTGATTTGGTTTACGTAAACCCTATACTTGGACCAAGAAGCAGTCCTCAGAACAGATCAAGGAAACATTGTACAGTCCAGAATCGGGAAAGGAGTGTGTCAGGGATGCATTCTGTATCCATACCTTTTCAATCTATATGCAGAATAGATCATCTGGGAAGCCGGACTTTATGATGAAGAATGTGGCATCAGGATTGGAGGAAGACTCATCAACAACCTACGTTATACAGATGACACAACCTTGCTTACTGAAACTGAAGTGCTTACTGACCTGAAGTGCTTGCTGCAGAAGGTCAAGAACTGTAGTCTTCAATATGGATTGAAGCTCAACATCAAGAAGACAAAGATTCTTACCACTGGGCCAATTGGCAGCAGCACCATGATAGATGGAGAAGAGATTGAGGTTGTTAGCAATTACAGCTTACTCAGATCCACAATCAACACTCAACACCAGCAGCCAGGAAATCAAAAGATCAATTGTATTGGGAAAATCTGCTGTCAGGGACCTCTCTAGAGCTGAGAAGTAAGTATATCAGTCTAGAGACTAATGTGTGCCTAATATAGGCCATGATTTTTGCAATTACTTGCTATACATCAGAGAGCTGGACAGTGACTAAGGATGACAAAAAAAGAATAGATGCTTTCGAATTGTGGTGCTGGAGAAGACTCTTGAGCATACATTCCACGGACTGCCAAAAAACCCCACATACATCTGTTGGAGTTGTTGCTTTTGTTCTACTTTTTTCCATGAACTATTTGTGTTATTTCCAGAGTCTATTTTTGTATTTATGCATTTTGTTCACTTTCATTCATGATATTTCCCCCTAACTGTGACAAAATATATGTAAAAAGAAACGTCTTTTAAAATTATTTTCAAGTGTACATTTTAGTGGCATTAGTTGTGTAGTGTCATACACTACCCATCTCAAATTTTCTAACCCCTTTAACAGATGCTGAATACTCTTTCTTGTTGCTGTTGTTGGGTGCAGTCAAGTTGAGTAAGACTCATAGCGACCCTATGAACAAGAGATCTGAACCCACTCCTATCCTGTGCCATGGTCACAGGCTTTGGCATACTCGAGTCACTGCAGCAGTCAATGTGTCAATCCATCTGGTTGAGGGTCTTCCTCTCTGACCTTCTAAAAGGAATAGCTTCTTCTAAAAACATAGCCAAAGGATTATAATCAAAGTTTTATCACCTTTGCCTTCAATATGCATTTTAGCTGTACCTTCTCCAAAACATGTTTTTTCTTTTGGAAGTCCATGAAATATTCAGTACTCTTCTCCAGCACCACAGCTCAAAGGCACCGAAAGTACCCCCTTTTTTTTTTTTTTCAAAAGTACCTCTTAAGCAATACTTGCTAATTTCCACTTTCCACCTACTTCAGGAAACCACTAATAATTTTGGTCTCTATTTTTTTATCTATTCTAGATATTTTGTATTGGTGGGATAAAACAGTAACAGTATTTATCCTTTTGTGCTTGACATTTTATCCAGCATAACATTTTCAAATGTTGCAGCAGTAAGGAATGGTGTTGTCAATGCAAAGATATGCAATTTGAATCCACCAGCTGTTCTATAGGAGAAAGAAGATGGACAATTTTCTCTTGTATAATTTACTGCCTCTGAAAACTTGATGGAGGTTAAGCTATGTGTCAGTTCTGACCTGATAATACTCAACTACAAATTTCCAAATTTTATCATGCCAAAATGTGTCTCACAACACATTTTCTCTTCATAGCCAAAAATTAAATTCTATTTACTACATTTTATCTGTTCATCAACTCAAGTTGATGGAAACTCAAGTTGTTTCTACCCTTTGGCTATTTTGAATAGTGCTGCAGTAGACACTGGAGTACATGCATCTGTATGAGTTTCTGTTTTCAAGGTTTCTGAGTCTATATCTAGGAGCAAAATCCCCGTGTCATACAGTAAATCTGCTTAGAAAAGTGGAAGGTCTGTAAATGAAAGGAAGACTCTCAATGGGTTGACATAATAACTATACCAATGGGTTTGGGCACGGTGGAGATTTTGAGGATAGTGCAAGATTAGGGAAGATTTCAAAAACACCAATGGTAAATGTGTATTTAACTTTTTGAGAAATTGCCATAGTGGTTGTACAAGTTTATAATCCCTCTAAAAATGGCCAAGGATTTTAATTTTATCATATCCTCATCAACATTGCTATTTTCTATTTATCAGATAATAGCCATCCTAGTGGGTATGAGAGCTCTGGCCTAGTGGCAAGATGCTGCGCTGCAATCCCGAAGGCACGCAGTTTGAGGCCATCAGCCGATCTGCGGGAGAAAGACGGGCAATCTTCTTAGCGATTAACTGCTTCTGAACACCTGCTGAGGGTCAGCTATGAGTCACTTCGGACTCTTGGTACACAGCAACTACAGTGGGTATCAAGTGGCATCTCACTGTGACTTATTTGTGGTTTCCCACAAACTAACTTGAGCATCTTTTCATGTATTTGTCATTTGTTGTTGTGTGCCATCAAGTCAGTTACATCTCATGGTTGTAAGCTCCACCATGCTCAAAGCCCATTGTTGCTTATTACATGTACATGGTCAAATTCATGTACTTGTTGGCTATTGGTTTTTTTGTTTTTTAAAATTTTTTTTAATAATTTTAATGAACGTTTACAGAGAATTTGGATTTCCATTCATTCATTGCTGCA
>NW_006399896.1:1117771-1131887 GCF_000299155.1 Elephantulus edwardii
TTGGTATTTGTATTGGGATTGCATTGAACGTGTAAATTGAGTTCAGTAGTATTGTCATTTACACAATATTGAGTCTCCCTATTCATGACCAAGGGGTATTCTTCTTCAGGTCTCCCTTTTTTTTTCCTTGTAATGTTTTTTTTATTTTCTAGAATTTATTAAAAACTCGAGCACCACAACAAAAGTTCAACAACCCAGTTGAAAAATGAGCACAGGATATGAACAGACACTTCATCAAAGAAGACATTCAGATGACCAACAAGCACATGAAGAAATGTTCAAAATCCCTAGCCCTAAGAGAGATGCAAATCAAAACAACTATGAGGTATCATCTCACCCCTGTTAAAAATAGCAAAATTTAACAAAACAGCAAATGTCAAGTGGTGGTGAGTTTGCAGAGAAACTGGAACCCTTATTCACAGTTGGTGGGAGTGTAAAATGGTACAACGAATATGGAAGGCTGTATGGCATTTTCTAAAAAAGTTGCAAATAGAAATGCCATTTGACCCAGCATTTCCACTACTGGGAATGTACCCTATATGCACACCCATGTTTATTGCAGCTTTGTTCACAATAGCAAAGAGCTGGAAACAATTCAAGTGCCTATCAACAAACTAATGGATAGAGAAGCTCTGGTATATTCACACAATGAAATACTACACTGTATTGAAAATAAAAAGGAACTCATTAAATATTATACAAAATAGGTGACCCTGGAGGACATCATGCTGCGTGAAATATCTCAGTCACAAAAGGATAAATACTGCATAGGGCCACTGTTGTAAAACGGGACTGACATCAGGGTTGGGAGGAGACTTAGAAAGGGGATAAACAATGTGTACTGCATTGAAACAGATAAGGGAGAGAACTGTATCAAAGAGATACAGCATTAAGTATTATTGTAATGACAAGAGTCCAGAATGAAGGCTGCATGTGGAGTGAACTTGATGGGAGGGATTGTATAACAATGACATAATTTTTCTTCTCCTTTTCAAAAAGAAGAGAGAATTGGGTCAGGGAGGAGTAGGCAGGGAGAAAAGTGCAACAATGAATGAATGGAAATTCAAAGTCTCTGTAAACTTTCATTAAAATTAATTTTAAGAAAGAAGAAAAAAAACACCCCCCTAACTCTCTAAACATTGCACTTATGTTTTATTTCTGAGAGTTTTATAGCTTTACTTCTTAAATTTAAGCTATTTGTCATGTTTACATAATTAAAAGTATATTCTATACTTACATACGAATAATTTTTCAAAATATTAGACTATTTTAAAAGTCATTTGCTTTTAGAAACTGGAAGAAATTTTTCTCATTGTGTTTTAACTACCAGTACTGACATTGGTTTGACTTTCTGATTCTGACATCTTTTAATTTCCCCCACATGCACAAATAATTGATTTTATTTTTGTTGTTGACAACAGAACACAGCAAAATATACCATCTCATTACTTTTCCATATGCATACTTCAGTAATACTGATGATATGTACAACTCTTTCCACTCTCGTTTTCTGAACTGTTTTCCCTGCCATTAACATAAACTCACTAAGCTTTCTGTCTTTCCTTTTACATGTCTGTTGTCAATTTGATTCACTTTAGATAGTTCTTAAAAGAGTGCAATATTCTTAAAAGGTTGCTGTTGTGTTGTGCTGTGAAGTCAGAACCCTCGCAGCTTATGCACCAGCAGGTTTTCAAAGTCAGTTCAATCAGAGAGGTAAAATAAGAGATGACTTACGTGTCAGACGCTGAAAGGGAAGCTACATGCTGATGAGGAAGGGTAATCAGGATAGAAACAGTTTGGGTCCCTAACATCATGGGACTTCCAGGTCTACAATGGGCTTCTGTTTTTCGGACAGTTAAAGAGAGACAAGTTCTCTCTTATTTTACCTGCTATTATTTTTGCTTTTGTTCTGAACAAGTATCTTTACTAATACACTTGTGTCCAGGCACTTGACTCCTAATCATCAAGAAGCACTCAGAGGCAAATAGCCAAAACAGGCCTCCCTCTCTGCAAAGAGGAGAGCAATAATTATTGATGTATTGCCTGATGCATCCTGTACATCTGGGAAGTGAAAGAATAGCAAAGAGATGATTCTAGGTTGTTTGGAAAAAGGTTCCAGTCCTATAGACCTCTCTACACCCCTTGCCACACTTTAAACCCTCTAAAGAGGGAACAGTCAACACACATGTGGGATCACAGCACTAATTACTGGACTGCATTTCTCACACGGAATACGATTTCACCCTACCCTGTTCTCCTTCTAGCTATCAAACTCTACTGATTGTTTCCCTGCCTGTCTTCTTGTGTTTGTAACTCACTCTGGGATTCCATTTCTAGATTTATGGCCGTAGCTCATCTCTAAAGTGATTTGGACAATTGATCCTACTTCCTTCCCTACTTCCCTAATGTTACCAGAAGCTCACACAAGGGTGTGGTAGTCTCCATGTTTTTAAATTAGTGGAAAGGAAGGAGAAAACTCTTGGGTAAATGAAGGGGGGGAAAGTATCTACTTAAAACCATCTATGTTATGTAACATGCTATAAAATACTTAGAATTAAAAGGAGAAATTTCACTTTGTACATTAGGTATAGCATACAAAACAATCCAGGAAATGGAATAATTCACTTCTATTTCTCAGGATAAAAGGATAGTTTGTCCTGTAAATATTTGTCAACTCCAAAGCTTGTTGGTAATTTGGGAACAGCCACAAAGCAGGATGGGAGCAGAATGTGTTCTTCAGAAGCAGGGAATTGAGTCAGGGAGGAAACTGCAACCAAGATACAATCTAGTATGATTGAACGCTATAAATATGGTGAACTCAGGAATCAGCTCTCCTAACTCATATCCATTTAAAATATTCTGACCTCCATACTTAGCAAAAAATGTCCAGTTTCTAGTTTGGAAGGGAAGCTGCCTTGACTAAAGATTATGCATGCCATCTTGTTCTTCTGAGTTAAAGTCAAGCAAGGCTTTAGGGAGCATTTTGCATTTAAATCTTACCTGGAAGGGTAAAAAGATGTGAAGGGAGAGGAAATCCATGTAAGGAAGATGTAAATCAAGGGCAAAGTTGTTTGGAAGGCATTGCATTCTGTTAATAGTTTTCTCTTCGTTTGAAGGTGCTATCACTTTAATCATTAGAGCTTTAGAACAACTTAATGAGCTATTATTATATATTATACTCCTCAGTATTTAGTATTTTATGTAAAAAGTCCCTAGGACCATGTCCTGTTGTTGTTGTTGTTGTTGTGTACCATGGAGTCGAAACTGACCCAGAGCTGACTCTCCAGCAGGTTTTCAGAAGTATTACCCATCCCATGGAGAAACTGGTGATTCTAACCATGTGCCTTTGGGATTGCAGCACAGCTTCTCACTAGCTCCAGAGCGCCCATATTGACTATGTGACGTCAATTTTCTTGTGACTCATAGTGATCCTATGTGAAAAAGCCCTAAATCCTGCTCTATCTTGAGCTAATCTCATTGTCTCCAACAAACCTACCCCCATTATGCCAGTCCCTGAGTCAATTCATCTCATCCAGAGTCTTCCTTCTTGTGCTGTTTCTTCATCCTTCTAAGCATGATGTCCTTTTCCAAGGACTGGTCCCTCCTGGCAACATCCCCAAAGTATGTGAGATAGAGCTTCAAAACTCTTGCCTCCAAGGAGCAGCCTGGTTTCACCCTCTTCAGAACAGAGCTGTTTGTTATCAGTTCATAGTACGTTCAATACTATTTTCCAGAACTATGACTCAAAGACATCAATTCTTCTTCTGTCATCCTTAGTCATTGTCCAGCTCTCTGATGCCTAGCAAGTAATTGCAAAGACTATGGCTTCGATAAAGCGCACATTAGTCTCTAGACTGGCATCATTATTCTTCACTGCTCTGGAGAGGTCCCTGACAGCTGAGTTTCCCAGTGCAATTCATCTCTTGATTTCCTGGCTGCTGGTACCAAGTTTCATTGTGCAAATAAGCAAGCTGAAGCAGTTAACATAGGGCCTAGGAATTTGAGTGTAGACATTTTTGTAGGTGTTCTACCTACCACAAGACCAAAACAACTGTAATCATTTATAGAATTAAATGTGCAATTTAAAATTTTACATTTATTTGTGTACAAAGTTCATATACATTGTGTTTCACATTATCCTTCTTTCACATTGTATTTCATACAATCATATTCATTGTTTTATAAAATCAATCATCATTAAACTATGCCCTTTATGGCACTGTACTTCCAGATCCCTCCAGATATTTATCAATTTTTTTACACCCCTTATCCTGTCCCTCCGCCTACCAAACTGTATGACCTTATCATTTCTCCCCTGCCCACCCTCTCCCCTTTTTTCCCATCCTTTCCACCCTTGGAACCCCATACACTTTTGACTAGTTATCCTTCCGTGTTTACAATAATGGTCCTATGCAGTATTTATCCTTATGGGACTGAGTTAGTTCACTCAGCATAACACCCTCTAGTCTCTCCCAAGTTATATAGTAATTTTTTAAGTCCTTGGTTCTGAGTGCTGCATCATGTGAATTCCATCATGTGACTGTACCACAATTTCTCAATCCATTTTATTGTGTTTAGACATTTGGACTGTTTCCAAGATCTTGCAATGGTGAATAACGCTGCTATGAACATTGGTGTACAAATTCCGTTTGTGTCTCAGTTCTAATTTCTTTAGGGTATATGCCTAGTTGTGAACTAGATGGATCATATGGAATCTCTGTTAAGCTTTTTTAGTAACCACCAAATTGCCTTCTAGAGTGGTTTTACCATTTTACAGTATCACCAAGTATATAAGAATTCCTATCATTATACATCCTCTCCAAACTTTGCCACTGCTACTAGAGTGAGATGGTATCTCATTATAGTTTTGATATGCATTTTTCTTATTGCCAGTGATTTTGAACATTTCTTCATGTATCTGCTGGCCATCTGAATGTCTTCCTCTGTGAAAATTCTTTCCATGTCTCTTGCCCATTTTGTAATTGGGTCTTTTGTCTTGAGGAAGCCCTGTAGGATTCTGTAAACTTTTGTTATGAGACCCTTGTTGAGATGTTATTGCCAAATACTTTTTCCTAGTTAGTAGGTTTGCTTTTCATCCTATTGGAAAAAGGTTTTTTTTATGTGCATAGGGATTTAATCTTTAGAAGGTCCATTCATCACTTTTATCCTTTCCGGGTAACGTGCAGTTTCATTTGTGGTAGAACTAGAACTCTTTGGAAAAATAGTTGTGAGGGCCTGCCTGTCTATGGAAAAGTGGATGGCAGACAAAGTCTGGATGGGGTATGACATTTCATTTTTAGCTGGGCCTGTTTTGGAGTGTCTACATGAGTCCATCCCAGATGATGTGAAATAGACCAATCAGAACCTTTATTTGGGGTGTAAAATGCTAGATGACTGGGAAGAATATGAGTACATTTCAGCCAAGCCAGTGGGCCTGGAGCCCTTGGAGGCTTACTGCGACGTCCATGCTTAGAGACAATGGGATTTATTGTCCACACAGCTGATGAGGCTACTTCCTGTCATCTTCATGTGCTTCCCTGCACTTGACTTCCATCACATAAGTCCTCTTCCTTTTTTTGGAGTCACAAAGAGCAAAATGCACCTGAGAATTTGTCATTCAGCTCATTTGGAGGAATCAAGACAAAACTACCAGGCTTTGCTTCTTATCCTCAACATTAAATATGCTAGTCTGCCTGGGTACCTCAGTTGCCATTGCAATGCTTGGATTTGCTTCTCTACTCAGTCCCATGTCTGGACATGTTCATTGAATTTACATTCTGACTTTCCTTTTTGTGCTATCTTTAAGCACTCTCCCATTCCCTAGGCTTTGCAGCCCTCTGGTAAAAACCATTAGAATAAGAGTAAAGAAACCCAGGACACAAAGTCCAGGAGAATTCTAGAATCCAGCCTTTTATATCATGGAGTACAACACATTATGGGTAATATTGAGAAGAATGGGGATCCCAGAACACTTAATGATGTTGATACAAATATATATCTAGATCAAGAAACTGTTTGAAAGGAACAAGAAAAACCTTCATGGTTTAAAATCAGTTGTATCCTTTCTCCATAGCTATTCAATTTGTATGTTGAGCAAATAATTCATGAAGCTAGACTCTATGAAGAAGAATGAGGCATCAGGATTGGAGGAAGATTTATCAATAACCTATGTTATGAAGATGACACAACCTTGCTTGCTGAAAGTGAGAAGGACCTGAAATGCATGCTGCACAAGTTCAAAGATTACAGCCTTCAGTATGGATTACATCTCAACAACAAGAAAACAAAGGTCCTTAATACTAGGCCAATAGGTAACATCATGGTAGATGAAAAACTATCAATGATTTCATCTTACTTAGATCCACAATCAACATACTTGGTACTGACAGTCAGTTGATCAAGAGATGTATTATTGGGGACAAGTCTGCTGTCAGAAAGGGATCTTGAAAAGTGCAACAATGAAGGAATGGAATTCCAAAATCTCTGTAGATGTTCATTGAAATTAATTTAAAAAATTAAAAAACAAACAAACACAATGCTGAAGAGCAATGATGTCAACTGGGAAGGCTAAGGTGAATTCAATTTCTCAGTTGCAAAAGAACAAATATTGCATAACCCTGCTGTTATAAAATAGGGCAGACAGAGGACAGAGGGTTGGAGAGAGAATGGGAAAAGAGTGGATATATAATGAACAGTGCAGTAGAACAAATGAGGGGAGAACTCTCTGAAAGGAATATATGATTAGGCATTATATGTGTGGCAACAATCTGTAACAAAGGATGCATTGGGGGGCTGGAGGTGGGGAGAAATGTACAACAATGACTGAAAAAATAAGGTCATACAAGAGTAAAAAAAAGACAAATACTGTATAAGAACATTGTTATTAAAAGCTAGAGAAAGGTTTATGTACAGAGATAATCCTATGGATTATCCTTCCCAGTACGGATACTGGGAAGGGATGGGGAAGAATAGAAAATTAATTCATAAACAATGAACACTTATTAAGACAAATGAAGAGAAATACAATATTGAATATAAATCACCATGGGATCATATTGTCCATATTTCATACTGGGGACACTGGTAGGGAAGAGTTAATGTTTGACTATATCTGCTTTTTCTTTTCCTATCTTCTTATAAACATGATATCATTTGCTCATTGTTATCTCACTCAGAACTGACTCATAGCTGATTCTCAAGTGGATTTTCAAAGACTGCAGGTCACATGAGAAGATATTGTCCATTTTTCCCCTATGGAGTCACTGGGGGGTTCAAACCATCTGCGTTTGGTTTGGCAGTGCAATTTTCTACAAAGTAGGCCACTAGAGCTTATAACATTAGCATAAACAAAGAAATGATACTGACATTTCAATATTCCTTTTCTGAGATCACTTTTAATTGCTTTGAGAGTCAAGAGATCTGTCTATTCAGAACCCACTTGATACTCCATGATTTGAACCTAAGCTCCTGAGTGATGCACAACTTTTAATAAAAGGTTGGAAGTTCAAAATCATTCAAAGACATCCAAGAAGAAAGATCTGGTAATCTGTAACCAAACAATTTGACCACTATGGAGACTATGGAGAATAATTTCACTCTGACATGCATAAGGTCGCTATGAGTTGGAATCCACTCAAATGTGAGTGGTTAGTGGTGATTGGACTTGCCTTTACTGCCATTTCTCTTGCTGTTTTCTTGGCCAGTCTGAACCCTGTGCTGTTCTAATACACCCCTGGCTTCTACCTGCTCTTTTTTAGTTCATCCTTCTCTACAGTCCAGAAGTCCTTCTTGCCATTTCAGCTTATTGAAATTCTATCTTTCCATGCAGATGACTTTCTACCTTAACCCTTTTCTGATTCTCTTTCAAGATAATTGAGATCTCTCTCTCCACTGCATTCCTTACTCATCTTTATCTGCCTTAGATATGCACCTTTAAGGACAAGGAAATGTCGTCTTTGATATTGCCAACACAGCATGGCCTTGTGAACCTACTTAAAATCTATGCATGTGTGAATCTACTTAAAATGAAACCAACTTCTCTCAGAGTGAGAAGAACTTACGTGTTCAGTAGGTTTTACATAGACCATTCAGAATATTCTCAAACCTTCAAAGAACTAAGTAAGATATCATATCAGGGGCCAAATATCTCTTTATTTTATTCTTCAACTCAACTTGAGTTAGCAACGAAATGCCATATAGATTTCACTAACAGAGCTCCCTAATTTACGTTTATTGTTTTTGTTCTTAAGTGCCGTCGAGTCATAGGCGACTCAGTTACCCTATGAATGAAAGACTTGGACACTTGTATAACTTTCATCCTTTCTCCAGGTTCATAGGGTTTCCAGAGGCAAGCCAGAACAGACCAGAGCTATACTACTTAGAAGAATGTTTGACCAAAAACAATTAAAAACAGGCCTGAGGGCTATGGATTAGAGTCACCCACCTTTGGCTTGCTAGCATCACATCCCTTTCTGTCCACTAGGCCAAATGATCTCTCTCTATGTTATTGTTGTTTTTATGTGCCATTGAGCCATAGGTGACTCATAGGGACCAATAGCAACCCTATGAATGAAGACCTGGACACTTGTATAACTTTCATCCTTTCTCCGAGTTCATAGGGTTTCTGGAGGCAATCTATTTCAAGAAGTGGATGCCACTCCTGCTTCCAGGCTTGTTTTAATCAGGGAGCTCCACCAAACACTGTCCATGCTGGGTAACCCTTCTCACATTTGATACATCAGTGTCACAGTGTTCAGTGTCATAGCCACCACGAGTTACCTCTGTACAGCAAGTGGACAGACCAGGGCTAAACGATCTAGAAGAATGTTTGACCAAAAACAATTAAACCTCTACTTAAAACTAAAAGATAAGAATGTATGTGTTTGTGGCTTTGAAAATATACTTAACCAAAAATACAGTATCTTAAATATGTAATTTATTGATATAGGTTACATCCTTCAAGTTGTGCAGCTATTCCTTTTCAATAATTTACTACATTTAAAAAATTCACCACCTCCTAAGTTTTTTATCTAATCTTTTGAGTTACTATTCCCAATATGATCTCTCATAAGCAATTCTGCTGAGAAATCAGCGCTTAATCTTACCTGTTCTCCCTTATAGGTTTACTCTTTGTTTCTCCCTTGCTGCTTTCAGGATTCTCTCCTTATCCTTAGTTCTGGCAAATTTAACTATGATATGCCTTGATGTTTTTCTTTTGGGGTCGAATCTCTATGGTGTTCGCTGAGCTTCCTGAATACATATTCTCTCATTCTTCATTATGCCTGGGAAGTTTCCTCTAGTAATTCTTCCACAACTTTTTCAGTGCCTTTACTTGCTTCTTCCTTTTCTGGGATTCCAATGATGCACATGTTATTTTTCTTGATGGTGTCCCACATTATTCTTAGGTTTTCTTCTTCTTCCTTCTTTTTTGAGTCTGCTTTTTGCTCTAGCAGATCAGTGGTGACAATTTTGTCTTCAATTTCACGGATTCTGTGTTCCCTCTCATCAGCTCTGTTCATATGTCCCTAAATCATGTTGACGGCCTCTGAAACATTGGAGCTTATATTTTGAATGGTGGATTCTTGTTTTTCCAGTGCTGCTAATGCCTCATTTTTTTTTTCTCTGCAATGTTTTGCACTGTTTTTTTTAATTCCTCCTGGTCTTTGCTTGTAGCATCCTGTAATTCATCAAGTTTGTCTTTCATCCATTGGATATATTCAGCCACTCCTCTTTTAAATTTTGTGTCAGAAAGTTCTATGAGACTTTCTGGCTTCAGGGTATCCACTGCTACTGTGTTGCCCTTTGTGAGTGACATCTTGCTTTGCTCTTGTATATTGTGTGGGATAGTTTGCTTTCTTCGAGACATTGCTATGTGTTCTTGATCTGAAGACAATGCTCTTGAGATCAGATGGGCAACTACCGATCTTGTGTGTTTCTCTGACTTTCTGGCTTCAGAAAAATGTCAGTTCAGCGCCTGTTAGGGCAATCTCTTGTTGCTAAAACAGGTCAAGGTGCTCCCGTTTAAAGGTAAGTTGATTGCCCAGACATGTAGGCACTGGTGTGGAGCCAAATGGGGTGAGGCAGGCAAAGGGTTGGGTGATCGCAAGGGCAGGTCAAACACTTGGAGGACCTTGCTCACACCTCTGCTGTCTCAGTGTGCTCACGACTGGGGTCCTTACTCAAATTCCTGTTGTCCATTTCCTACCCAATGGTTTTCTCAGTGTTCCCTGCCTGGTGGCACTTATGCAGGTGCCCTCACGCAACAGCCCCTGCTCCAGGAGGGTCCTGGATCTGACAGGATCTGAAAAGTCAAGATCAAATTCCCTCCAACCCACTAGCCTCTGGCTGGTCTGCAGAGTTCACAGAAGCCAGCTGGCTGGCTCGTTTTGGGCAGTTGGTGTAGCCCAAGAGAACTTTGCCAAATTCCCCACCAGTGGGCACGCCTTTAGGTGCTCTCCCAGGTAATCAGCAATGCCCCAGTAAACACAGCCAAGATCCTACTGGCCTTTCTCCTGCCAGGTTAGTTCCACAACAGCTTGGCTGATAGCTCTGGGGGATGGCTGGATCCGTGGTGGTGCCCTGAGGTCACAGGGCTGTGGTGGGGGCTGAGGTGTGTGGTTGTGGAGCTGCAAGGGGGAGGGGGGAAGGGGAGGGAAGCAAGGGACTGGGGAGAGGGTAAGGAGCACAGGGCTTGGACACTACCACCAAGAGGTGGGGGCACGGCTTGGGCACTGCTGGGGGTTTATGCAGTAGCACCCTGTGTGTTGGGGGTCACACAGGTGCCGGTTGCAGAGGGGTCACACAGTGGCAGGTAGTCTTCACTCCTCTGGGGTCTCATAGTCTTTGCTCCTCTGGAGTTCCACGGTGGGTGGCTAACTGTTGCTCTTCCTGGGTCTCTTCCAGGCCCATCTGGTGGCAGAGTTCTTCCGTCTGGCGGAGGAGTTCTTACGTCTGGCGATAAGCAATTCTTTAGAAGAGCACAACGATCAAGCCGGACATATGTTCTTGTTGCCCGCAACTCATAGCGACCCTATGTACAATAGCTCTGAACCCTGCCCTATCCTGGGCCAGTTTCAATGACTGCAACACAACTACTGCCATTAACCCAGTTACTGTATCAATCCATCTCATCCAGGGTCTTTTCTTACCGTGTCATTCCACCTTGCCAAGATGATGTCTTTCTCCAAGGACTGGACCCTCCTGGCCATGTGCCTAAAGCATGTGAAACACAGCTTCAAAATTCTGGCCTCCAAGAAGCAGCTTGGTTTCACCATCTCCAAAAAAGACACATTTGTTTTCCTAGAAGTCCATGTTATGTTCAGTACTCTTCTCCAGCACCACAACTCATAGGTATCAATTCTTCTTCTATCATCCTCAGTCATTTTCCAGCTTTTTGATCCATTCCAAGGAATTGTGAAGACCATGGCTTGGATCAGGTGCACCTTAGTTTCCAGACTGACATCATTGCTCTTTGGTACTTTGGAGAGGTCTCTGAAAGCAGACTTCCCCAGTGCAATTCTTCTTTTGATTACATGACTTCTGGTGCCAAGAGTGTTGCTTGTGGAGCTGGACAAGCTGAAATTGTTAACAACTTCAATCTCTTCTCCATCTATCAGGGTGCTGCCAGTTGGTCCCCTGGTGAGAATCTTTGTTTTCTTGATGTTGAGCTTCAATTCATATAGAAGACTACAGTCTTTGACCTTCTTCAGCAAATGCTTCAAGTTCTTCTCAGTTTCAAGAAGTAGGTTGTGTCATCCGCATAACACAGGTTGTTGAAAAGTTTTCTCCAGTTCTGATGACACACTCCTCCTCATTTATTAGCCTCCCAAATTATCTGTTCTGCATACATATTGAAAAGGTGTGGAGACAGGATACATTGCAGTATAATAAGCCAGACATATATAATAATCAAAGTAAACTACTGTTTGGCTGACCTCTTCAACTTCAAATGTCTTGTCTTTTTTTTCACAGTTTACCCTGAGCTTTTGTTTTTACCTGTGTAAAATTGCATCTCTCCCTATACAGCTAAGGCACTCTTCACTAATAATTCTGGTCCTCTCTGATGTAAAGACACATGATAACCTAAGTATGGTGTGACTACCCCACTGGGACCACTAAAGCAAGGCAAAACTGAATAATCATTGTCATTCTTTGCCCAGCCAAAAGGAAAGACTAATCATTCAGGAGAAATAGGATTCCTTCACTGTTAGCAGGATCAAATTGTTGGTGAGGATCAGTGCAGAATTTTGCATTGAAAGCAGAAAAAGGAAGAAAAGTTTTATCTCTTCTAGAAGAGTTCTCTGGATGATTTCCCCCCGCCCCCCAATAGATAGTGGCAGTCCAGTGACCTGACCTCTGCTTAGCACAGAGGCGCCATCACCAAAGGATCAGGCTTGCTTATGCTGCTTTCTCTGCTGCCAGTGACTCCTGCCAGCATCCGGCATCTGAAGCTAAGGAGCATATTTTCTGATCTTCAAGTCTAATGTTTAGATCCTCTTCTTTTGCCACAAAGGATGGTTCAAGCTGGTTTTACCTCATTTTCCATCTGTTTCCTTAAATTAAAGTCTTGAATATTTAGGCACAAACTCCAAGGATATCACCAACATCATGAAAACCTTTACAGAGAAGTTGTGAAGTACTTGGTTTGGGTCATCATTCTGTAATAATTTAAAGTGGAAGATGATGGTCATAATAGATTTTATAAAGGTCTTTTTCTGAGTTACCATCATCTACCTTTTGTGAATGAGAAGGTGTGCACTTCTCTCTCTACTCAGGGAGAAAAACTGGATGGAGACAGTGGTCGAGGGAGAATGAATTATTATCACATTTTGTTTTCCTGCATTGATTTTGGTCTTTTTGCTTTATTCTCTGCAGTCTTTCTGTTTTCCCACACTTAACTAAGCTATCCTTGTTTCTACCTCCTCTGGGAACTGGAGCAGAATGCCACAGAGTGTTTCAGAATGAGGCATAAAAGATCAGATTTCCATCCCTTTCCCCAGTTTCTCCAAAGGTCTGTGGATCCTCTAATGTTATGTAAATGGGAAGGCTTGCAACTTCTTCAATTAATAATGTTAAAGAAAGGGATGACAAGAATGAGAAATGGTAGAGGGTAGAGGGAAAAGGAAATTCCCATTTAAGAAGAAATTTACAAAGTTATTGAATTTTCTTTTCTTGAATTTTATACAAATTCAAGCAATTTCATAAGCATAAATGATTTTAATAACAACAACAAGTAACTTCAAATTCTACCATTTGTAGAAAATCATTGATAATATGCAAGCAATTTCATAAGCATAAATGATTTTAATAACAACAACAAGTAACTTCAAATTCTGCCATTTGTAGAAAATCATTGATAATATGTTGGTCAACTTCTTTCTAGTTATATCTGGGTATGTCTATGTCACATATGTTGCTGTTGTTATGTGCTGTCAAGTCACCTGCGACTCATAGTGACTCTGTGTAAAACAGCTCTAAACCCTGCTCTATCCTGTGCCAATCTTGTTGTCTCCAACACACCTACCCCCATTATCCCAGTCACTAAATCAATCCATCTCATAGAGGGTCTTCCTCTCTTGTGCTATCCCTCCACCCTCCCAAGCATAATGTCCCTCTCCAAGGACTGGTCCTGCCTTGCAACATGATCAGAGTATGTCAGACGAAGCTTCAAAATCCTTGTCTCCAAGGAGCATCCTGGTTTCACCCTCTCCAAGCTGAAACTGTTTGTTCTCTTAGCAGTCCATAGTATATTGAATACTTTTCTCCAAAACAACAGCTCAAAGGTAGCAATTATCGTTTTATCATCCCTACTCACTGTCCAGCCCTCTGATGCATAACAAGTGATTGCAAAGACCATATACTTTATATAAATGGAGATATAATGCATATTATTCAGTAGCTTGATTTTTTAAAATCTGCTTTGTAATGTAAGTCCCTTTCTTTGTAAACAAATGTACTTATATACCATAATTTTATTGCTATCTACTTTAATTGATGCATCATAATTTATGTAAGCAATATTTACTGATCAATCATTTATAAGTTATTTTTTCTTTTATATGTAATTGGCATAAAATAGTGTCATGATAAATATTATTGTATATATATATATTGTCTT
>NW_006399896.1:1133277-1135863 GCF_000299155.1 Elephantulus edwardii
GTTCTCCAGATTTCTTTGCACAACTTGGTGAGCACATCCAGGGCAGCATCTGTTAGCTGAAATATGTCAATTGGTATACCATCTATTCCTGAGGCCTTATTTTTTGCTATTTCCTTCAAAGCAGCTTTAACTTCTTAGAATGGAATAATTTTATATTTACAAAGTATAATTTTTATATGTGAAAAGTCAGAATAAATTCTTGGGGCTCTATTCTTATACATTTAATTATGACAAAATACTTCACATTCTAAACACCAGAATAACAATGTTTTTGCTCTTTTGTGCAGAGGGTGCTTTGGGAGAGATATTGGAGACACTGGGTTATACAAAAATTTTCTGTATGAATTCTATAGAACTACATTCCAATTCAGAATAATAGATAAAGATGGCTGTTACAACCTTTTTGAATTCAGCCAAGAAAAATACATGCAGCCAACAGGAAAGGCAATGAGGCAAGTGATGACTATTCAGCTATAATTTGTATTATACCACAAAGCTATCTTATATCACAAAACTAGTCAATCTCATAACTGGTAGCCAGGATATCAAATCACAGTGTCCAAAGGGCTTAGTTGATCAACTCTTACTAAATGGGATCTATCTGTAGAAATTTTGGCCAGTGGAATAATTTTTAAAAGCATTCTATTGGTTTATCTGCTTAAGGCACGGGACAAAGGATCTAGTTACTTATAAAATGAATCAGATGAATCGTTCCATTATCAGCCAATCCAGAATTGAATATTTGAAGCAAAATTCTTGGCAGAGGTAAGAGGTAGGACCTAAGTAATACTTGCTGATGGAATAAGCTGTCCAGGAAACAGATTGAGGCGAAGCTTTGCACCTAGTGAAACAGTTGAGAATACTCTTAAAGTCCCTGGATAGAGCAAACAGTTCACTATTCAACTGCTAACTGACAGGTTGGAGATGTAAATCCTCCCAGAAAGTACCTTAGAAGAAAGACCTGGTGATCTAGAAAAATCAGTCACTGACAACCTGTGGAGCACAGTTCTACCCTGGCACACATGGGGCCACCATGAGTCAGAGTTGACTCAACAGCAATTGGTCGCTTTCCCCAAAAATCTACATCACTCAACACAACAAAACACAACACCAAATAATACAACAAAACTCCAAAGTATATAACACCCCACAAACACCACAAAACAAAACACCTCAGCCCTTTGGGAACAAGACCTGTAAGAATGTGAGGACAACATAGTCGGGCAGAGGGAGAAGTTAAACTTCAACACAGGTGCATCAGAAGCTTCATCCAATCCTTGAAACTTGATTGGTCATCCAAAGATGTTTCAAAATAAGGCAAGGTGATCAGTTCTCTTATTCCACAACACTGGTCATCTTAGACAACAGACAACCCCACATAACCCTTTGCAAGACACCTCCCTTGTCTGAGACAGTTACTGACTAGAGCTTCTGAGCAGTGCATCCTAGCATCCTACAGAGTTTACAGCAGAAGATTAGTTATAGCTGAGAGAGCTGTATCCTGGGGATACAGGTAATTAATATCCTCAGTTTATCACAGTCATATGCTGTGAGATTGGCAGGACTAATTTTCTGTCTTCCCCTTACACTGCATCCCTATTCCACCTCAGCACACAAACATGCACACTGATGAATACCAGGATTGAGTCAATAGGTAGTTAAGGTAGGATGTTGAGAACAAAAATATTTCATGTTTACAACTCAACGGGACAGACAAGAAAGGTTAGACTCCCAAAAGCACTATTAGAAAAAGAAAAACCAGATGTTTAAAGATTCAATATGCAGATGCCAGAAAAACAAACTAGATAATTCAGTTTTGAATCAACCTCTTCAATTAGCTCACTCGTATAATCGAACACAATTCAAGCAGCATTACAGAACATTCATTTATTTATTCTTTAAATTGTTTTAGAAACGATTATTATTTGCTAAACATTGACCTACATTCCAGGAATGAAAACATGCATGACGCACAGTTCCTGCTTCGAAGAAGCTCACCATCAGTTTCTCTCTCTATTGTCATGGAGTCAGTTTCTGACTCATAGTGACCTTCCCTCGGGTTTCTGAGGCTGCAAATCATAATGGGAGATTGCTTATTTTTCTTACTGGTAGATTCACACCCCTGGTTAACCTTCAGGTTAGCAGTACAACTCACAATAGATTATGTCACCCAAGAGCTCTTCACCATTAGTTGTTGCTGTCTGTGTACTGTCTAGTCGGAACCAACCCATAGTTCACCTTCTAGTGTGTTTTCAGAGGCAATAATTTGCATGAAAGATTTCCCATCTTTCTCCTGAGGAGCTTTTTGTGAATTTGAATTATGTACCTTTGGGTTGACAACTCAGTCACAAATAAAAAAGAATTTTGGACTGGGAGAGGCTCATGAGGCATGCTAGGGCTATGCAGGGCTTTTTACTAAGCCAAGTGTGGGGTATCAAAGAAGTATTTCCCTTTTCTGCATTTTTGCCAATACTGTATTTAACAATGGTTAAAAGGAGTTTTATTCATGGTTGCAGAAGTAGTCTAGAACTTAAATTTAGGATGTGGCTAAAGTTGTCTAGATCTTCTTTTGTTATTGTTGCTGTT
>NW_006399896.1:1140003-1151855 GCF_000299155.1 Elephantulus edwardii
AAAAAAAACCAAACAAAAACAAAAACCACTGGTTATTTGAACCTACCCATCAGTGTTCCAGAATAAAACATCTGACAACCGGCTTTTGTAAGAATTTTCACCAAGAAATCTTTATGGAGCTTCTTTCCGCTCTATAAAACACAGAGTTACCATGGATCAGAATGGACTCAAGAACACAAACACGACAAAAGACAGCAGGAAACAGTAACTTCAGCCAATGGGTAAGCAAAATCCTTCTAGGATTATAGAAGATGTATTTAGTTGTCGTTGTGTATCATCAAGTCCAAACCAGCTGATCCTCCAGCAGGTTTTCAGAGGCAGTAATCGAATGGGAGATCACCCATCCTTCTCCCACTTAGCTGCTAGTGAATTTAAACCCAGTGCCTTGGAATTGTAAGAGTTGCTGAAAGTGGACATGTCTTTCCAAGTTTTTATCTTAAAAAAAGAGGGATTGTATAACAATCAAAGAATTTTTCTTCTACTTTTCAAAGAGAAGAGTGAACTGGAGAGGGGAGGGGTGGGCAGGGAGAAAAGTGTAACAATGAATGTATCTGTAAATTTTCATTAAAATTAATAATAAAAGAAAAAGAAGAGAGAGAGAAAAAAAAAAGAGAGACCTAACTTGCTCTCTTTTCTTTATTTTACTCCAGGGCTTAGAATGAAATGCTTTTTTTTTTTTAATTCTAGTTTATTTACAAAGCTCATATACGTTGTTTTTCACACCAGATCTTTCCCATTTCCTTCATGCTTGCCTCCCTCTACCCATCAAAATGTGTGAGCCTATGATTATGAAGTGGATTTGTATGTAGCCAATTCTTTTATTCCAGCTGAAAGAAATTTTACCTGGCTTATAATAGCATTGACTTTAGAATTTGCATTTGTTTGCAGATTATTTGGGATGACTTCATTAGGATTTCTATAATACATACTACTTTCTATCATACCATATAATTCAGTTATTTGTTTTACTATTTAGTTCCTGAGCCTGTTAGAATGCAAATCTCACATGAGAAAGAATTTTAATTTTGTTCACTCTACCAGTACTGCCTGGCATAGTATCTGGCAAATGATGTGTAATTAATTTAATTGTTGGATGAAGCAAAATATAAAGAGAAGGTCCTGCATAGACAGACCACTGATGTTAACATGCTCAAAACTCAAATTCATTGCCATCAACTTGGAACCAACTCATTGCTGACTCTCCCGTGGGTTTTCAGAGGATATAAGTCTCATAGGAGGTGACTGTCAATCTTTCTTTCTTGGAACCACTAGTGGATTCAAACCATCAGAAAGACACACTTTGTGGGTTAGCAGCACAACTCCCTATGAATTATGCCACCAGAATGTCCTGTGCTATCTACCAATGAGTATAAATAATTCGACCATCTGCACTCCTTAAATCATTTATAATATCATGTCCGGATTTAGCCTTGTGGCTACCTCAGAATGAACTATTTGTAGCTTCTGAACACAGAAATGTCCTATATAATATGTCGTATTATGTTTCCTTTTGGCAAAATAATAGCTTTCAAATGGAGACAGTGGTAGGGTTCTTGTCTTTCATTTTGAAGACCCAGGATTGATATCTGACTCTTATGCTTAGTCATTGCCTCTCTATCAGTGGAGGCTTGCATGTCACTATAATTCTGAACAAGATGTTGTCCAAAGTATGGGCTGTTTTTAAGACCAAAAAAAGCATGTTGTGGAAGAAGGGCAAGGATTAGAAAAGTTGAGATCTAGCACAGTGAAATATTTTGAGACTACATCTGAGAATAAGGGTATGAATAGGTATGAGGAGGTGTTAATATACATGCTGTCTCACATCAGGAGATTTCACACAAGTGTCACCTGATTTGTGCTGAGTGGAAACCCTGAGGGCAGGGCAATAACTGCTAGAAAACCATATGGTGTGAAGATCACACTGCACTTACTAGCACAGAACAGTTGCTTTTGGTGCCTTTCCCCCCTCCTGCTTGCATGACCAGTGCCCTTTGCTTCTGTAGGACTTAAGAAGAGAGAAACTAGAGATAGGTGGCAGAGACATGAAGCATAGATCTTGGAGCCAGATGACACCCATAATTAGAAATGACTGTTCAACTCTTCTTCCTCAGTTGTTAGTTGCCATAGAATTGGCTCAAGTTAATGGTGACTCCGTGCACAATGAAATGAAACATTGCTCAGTCTGAAACCATTGTCATGATTAGTGGTCTGTTTGAATTCATTGTTGTGGCCATTTATATTTTGAGTGCCGTTAAACTTTGACACTACAAAATCATGGTAGAAAGATAGGCTGTCCCATCCTGTATAATTTACAGCCTCTGAAAATCCTTAAGAGTGAGCTGTAAGTTGGTTCTAACTTGTAGCAGGATCAGAGTCATGGTTCTAACAATGGCAGTGAATACCATCAAATACCACTGGGGTGTAAGAATCTTTGAAAAAGGCTTTTCTAGCCATTGCATTAGCCCTCTTTGGGGAGGAGCATGATGTCCACCTACTTTGAATGCAGACACATGGTTTTGCAAATCATCAAAAGCTGTGGGGACAGTATAAGAGAGTGCTTTCCACACACTGTGAGAGACAACGGTCATGATAGTGGAGAGATTGTAGCTCTGTTGTGAAGAGACTGTGACAAGGTATAAGCAGAGGAACCCTGGAGATAAAGGTCAAGGTTAAAGACTTCACTTGCTGGATGTTGTTGTTGTTACGTGCCGTCGAGTCGTTTGCAACTCATAGCGACCCTATGTACAACAGCCCTAAACCCTGCTCTTTCCTGTACCAATTGTACCAATTGCACCTTCTCCGACACACCCATCCCGATTACCCCAGTCACTGAATCAATCCACCTCATAGAGGGTCTTCCGCTCCTGTGCTGTCCCTCTACCCTACCCAGCATGATGTCCCTCTCCAAGGACCTGTCTCTCCTTACAACATGTCCAAAGTATGTCAGACGAGGATGAGTGAATAGAAATTTGACTTACAACTGATCTGAGATGAAACTTATAGAAAATTGAGGAAACCAGAGTCTTCTTGCATTAGTGCTTTTGAACTGAACCTGAACTTTCAATAAGTGAGGAACTGTGCCTTGTAAATCTGGCTTGGAACTGCTGGACTAAACCTGGACTTAGATAGTGGGATGTTCTTTGTCTCTCCCACTCCTCAACCTATCATCTCTCTAATAAACCCCACAACTATGAGTAAAGACTGTGTGTCTTGCAATGAATGTCAGACAGAATAAGTGGTTAAAATAGATGCAGGAGCATGTGCAGTAGCATGTCTGACTATGCAACTATGTGTATGGTATTAGGGATATTATTGATGGGGAAATTCCCCTTCATAAAATGGGTAGGCCACTCCTATGTTGCATCTTTTTGCAACCATTCAAAAGGAACTCTGGTGGCTTAGCATAGAGAATTTCACTGCCAACCCAAAGTTGGGTGATTCAAATCCACCATGTGCTTTGAGGGAAAGAAGATTGATAATCTCCTCCATGAAATTTACAACCTCTGAAAACCTGCTAGAGGATCAGTTATGAGTTGGTTCTGACTTTATAGCAATGATAGAGAGAGGGATAACAGGCAATAAGAACTTTGGTGGCATAGTGTGTAGCATGGCCAACTATTAACCAGTCAATCAGGGCTTGAACTCAACAGCTACTCCATGGGATAAAGAGGAAAATTCTCATCCTATAAAAATTTACAGAATTGGAAATATGATGGTAGATCTCTATGAGTCAGAAGTGACTTAGTGGAGTTGGACACATACCAGACAATATCAGGTGATTCATAAAGTTTTAACTAGCTAATTTTCTGAAGTCTGTTTCCAGCTCTTTCTTCCTAGTCTGTGATCGTTTGGAAGCTCTGTTGAAACCGTCTACCACACCATGGATGATCTGATTGGTATTTGAAATGCTGGTGATATAGCACCCAGCATTACAGTAATACTCAGGCTACCACGGTATAATAGACTGATAAATGAGTGATGGCTTTTACAAAGGGAAGCATTATAACACACTTTTCTCAGCCCACTAGATCTCAGCTATTAGGAGCTAGTCACTTTGGCTTGTCATCCTTACCTCTGCTATCCTTGCTTTAGAGTCACTGCAATCCCAAAGTTCAAATCCACTAATTCCAAGGGCATGTGGTTCAAATCCACCAGCTGCTTCCACAGGAGAATTGGCAATCTCCTCTCATGTAATTTGCTGCTTCTGAAAACCTGTTGGAGGGTCAGCTATAGTTCAGTTCCAACTCAAAGGCACACAACAATAATATCCCACTTCCAGCATATGTGTCCTGACAATGTTTTGCCATCAGGTGTACCTAAGTTCATTTACTCAATATCATGCCACATGGATTGCTCCCAGTCTTATTTCGAAGGGCAAGAGTGACTACCCAGTTGAAGCCTTGAGGTGGAAGCTAATCTGTACAGGTGACCATGGAGACAATCAAAGAACATGCTTAGGGTACCAGCAAAGGTAAGGCAAATATTTTCAGAGTATCATTGAAAAACTTTGTTAATTTCTAGTGTTACTGATTTTGTAGTTTATTATTGTTCTTAGTTGGCATTTTGTTGGCATAGTCTCTAGAGAGTTGTCCTGTTAACCCAAAGGCTGTGTTTCCCTGGCTATTTGAATCCATCACCAGCTCTCAGAAGAAAGATCTCTCATACAATTTGCAGCCTCAGAAACCCTGAGTCACACCTGGTTTGACAGCAAAGAGACAGAAAGAATAATGGAAGTGGGACAGTGGATTATACTCTTGTGAATATATCCCACTAAGCCTTGGTTTGGTACTGAATACAATATCCTAAGTGCCTTCTTAGCTTTTCTCTGGACCACTTCTCTTTCTTTCCACTGGAGCCAGTTGGTTTGCTTCTGTTGCTTTATGACAACTTCCTCTCGATACACTCTATCTTTTCCTTATATATCAGCATTGTTAGGAGTTAGATAATCGTTAAACAATTTGGGGCCAAAGCATAGTTAAGGAGAGTTAAAAGTAGAATTAAAAGTCAGAACGTGTTAGTTTTAGCTGGACCTTGCCAACAAGCTATTAGAGCTCAGCCTGAGCCCAGATAAGATAAAAAGTTAATAAGAGATTTTAAAAAAAAGGTAAATAAGAGAGTAAAAGCTAGTCTAATCAGAGCCAGGAGATGTGCATCTTACCTTTTAAGGAAGATCCCAATGCTTTACAAAGCTGACATGTGTGTTAAAAATTACCTTCAAAATAACATAATTGACATCTAAGTAAGGATGATCAGCAAATTTGAATGGGAGCCTCTAGCAACATCATTTGCATCCACCTAAACACCACACACTTGTATTGCATAAATGCCTGCCCCATGAAGTAGACTGGCTAAACAAGAACTCAGTTCTTTCCAGTCCACTGTTCTCTTTCCCTCAGAGAGTGACCCATTCCTCTCTTTAGAAGGAATTGCCTTTACTTTCACTTCCACTTTTGTCTCCTTGCCCACATTCTTGTCAAGTTGCACATGCTTGAATTTACCAACCGAGTTTGCAGGAGTATGGTCACTGTAACATTGAGCAGTGACTCTTTTGTTGTTGTTGTTGTTGTAATGTTACTGAGGAAAGACAGAATCCAGTTCAAGCCAAGAAAAACAGTGTATGGAGGAGAAAGGTTGATTCTAGAGACCAGCAGCTACTTAAAGTTGGAGTGTAGTTTTATATTGTTTTACAAGGAAATTAAGGACTTAGGGTGTTCACAGCTGCTTGGTTCAAGATAAGGGAGCAGGTCAGGGTTGTAGATAGTTATTCCTGGGAAAAGGAGGAGGGATAGTTTTTCATCCCTAACAGAGATAAACAGAGTTGTGGCTGCTGCTTTGATCATTTCTGTGGCTATTCTGGGAAAGGAAGGGAGAGCAGTTCCACATGCTAACAATTTTTGTTATGCGACATCAAGTTTTGGGGCTCTTTGGAGAGTCATTAATATAGCCACCTGGACTGGACCATCCTAGTTTCATAGACTATATAAGCCATTTTACTGTGTGGATCACAACAAATTGAGGCTAACATTAAGAAGAATGAAAATCTCAGAACACTTGACTATATTCATGCAAAACCCAAACTTAGCCCAGAAAGCAGTTGTCAGGATAGAGCAAGGAGACGCTGCAGGGTTCAAACTCAAGAAAGGAGTGCTTCAAGGGTCAGTTCTTTCTCCATACAGTTTCGATCTAGATGTAGAACAGATCATTTGGGTGGCTGTACTTTATAAGAAAGAATGTGATCTCAAGATTGGAGGAAGACTCATGAACAACCTACATTATGCAAATGACACAATCTTGCTTGCCGAAAATGAGGAGGAGCTGAAGTGTTTGCAGCAGAAGGTCAAGGACTGCAGTGCCCAATACAGATTGTAGCTCAATATCATGAAAACAAAGATTCTCACCACGGGGCCAATTGGTAGCATCATGAGAGAGAAGAGTTTGAGATTGTTAACAATTGCAGCTTGCTCGGTTCCACAATCAACCTCTTGGCACTAGTATTAAGGAAATTTAAAAAATGGATTGTATTATAAAAATCAGCTGTCAGAGACTTTTCTAGCGTTCCGAAGAGCAACAGTGTCAGTCTAGAGACTAAGGTGTTTCTGATTCAAGCCAATGTCTTCACAATTACTTGCTATGCATCAGACAGCTGGATATTGACTAAGGATGATAGAAGGAGAATCTATGCTTTTGAGTTGTACTGGAGAAGAGTATTGAACATACCAAGGACTGCCAGGAAAACAAACAGGTCTGTCCTGGAAAGGGTAAACCACATTGTTCCATGGAGGCAAGGGTTTTGAAACTCTGTTTCAAGTACTTTGGACATGTGGCCAAGAAGAACTAGTCCTTGGAGTAGGAGATGATGCTTGGAAGGGTGGAGGGACAGCTCAGGAGTGGAAGACCCTGGATGAGATAGATTGACACAGTAAATGGGGTTATGGTAGATGTGTTGGTAACAGTGAAATTGGCTGAAAATAAGGCGGGGTTCAGAGCTATTGTACATAGGGTCACTATGAGTTTCAGTCAACTCGATGGCACTAACAACAACAACAACAACAACAATTTGCTGTATTATACAATTCTAGCAGCACATCAACAGAGAACTGTCAGTTGTATAAGCTGGGTTTTAAAAGAGGCCATGGTACTAGGGATATTATAACTAGTGTTAGATGGATCTTGACAGAAAGCAGGGACTATCAGACGAATGTCTATCTGTGTTTTATTGACTATGCAAAAACATTTGACTGTTTGGATCACAAGTTATGGCTGACTCTGACAAGAATGGGAATTCCAGAACATTTGATTGTAGTTATGCGAAATCTATACTTGGACCAGGAGACAGTCATCAGAATAGAACAAGGAGACACTGCGTAGTTCAAAATAGAAAAGGGTATATACCAGGGATATATTCTGTCTCCATGCCTTTTGAATCTATATACAAAACAGATTATCCAGGAGGCTAGTCTGTATGAGGAGGAATGGGGCATCAGGATTGGAGGAAGATTAATCAGCAACCTACATTTTGTAGATGATACAACCCTGCTCACTGAAACTGAGGAGAACCTGAAGCACTTGCTGCAGAAGATCAAGGACTGCAGCCTTCAATATGGATTGAAGCTCAACAACAAGAAAACAAACAATCTCACCACTGGGCCAATTGACACCATCCATATGGATGGTGAAGAGATTTGAGATAGTCATCAGTTTGAGTTTACTTGGCTCAACACTCAACACTCTTGGTAGCAGCAGCAAGGAAATCAAGAGACGAATAGGGAAAGTCAGCTGTCATGGACCTCTCCAAAGTACTGAAGAGCATCGACATCAGGCTGGAGACTAAGGTGCGCCTGATCAGGGCTATAGTCTTTGCAATTACATGCTATGCATCAGAGAGTTGGACAGTAACTAGGAATGATAGAAATAGAATTGATGCCTTCGAGCTGTGGTGTTGGAGAAGAGTGTTGAATATACCATGGACTGCTAGGAGAACAATCAGGTTTGTCCTGGAGAGAGTGCAGCCGGACTGCTCCTTGGAGTCAAGGATTCTGAAGCTTCATCTGACATACTTTGGGCATGTTGCAAGGAGGGACTGGTCCTTGGAGAGGGATATCATGTTTGGCAGAGTGGAGGGACGGCGCAGGAGAGAAAGACCTTCGATGAGATGGATCGATTCTGTGATTGGAGTGGTGGGAGTGAGTGTGTCAGAGAGGGTGAGGTTGGCGGAGGATAGAGCAGTGTTTAGGGGCTCTTGTATACGGTCTCTATGAGTCACAAATGACTCACGGAACATAACAACAACCACCACCCAAAAGCAAGCTTTGAATCTACCAGCTGCTCTTTGGGAGGAAGATCTCCTCTCATGCAATTTTCTGCCTCTGAAAACCTGCTGAAAGGTCAGCTATAAGTCAGTTCTGACTTGATGATACATGATATATACACTTTTGTGTGTATAGCTTTCAAACACCCTCTAACGATAACATCTACTTCTTTATCTCTTTTCAAGCATTTGAAGACTGAGGCGGATGTGAATAGCTTGTTTCAGACTGTATGGAATCTTCCATCATCACCAAAAGCAGCATGTTAATGCTATTCTCAATGCTAGCGTGATGACCCAGAAAGCTTGAGAAAATGCATATTTTTACCTATAAAGTGTGATGAGATTTCACACTTACAAAAGCATTATAATTAGGCCCATAGTCAACAAATGCTTGGGAATAAATTAATATGTTTTAGTGTACATGTGTGTTAGTTGTTGTTGTTATATGCTGTCGAGTCACCTGTGACCCATAGCAACCCTGTGTACAGCAACTCTGAACCCTGCCCTGTCCTGGTCAGTCTCACTAATTCTAACACACCAACCCCCATTGCCCCAGTTACTATATCAATCCATCTCATCCAGTGTGTTAGAGACAGACAGAGAGGACTTAAAGTCACTCATTTCTTATCGAAGAATATTTCACTGAAATGTACAAGGGTCTCTTGACTGAGTGAAAATGACTAACAGCTAATTAGTCCTCACCACATATTCCTGCTGTTTTTTATTTGTTTTCTTTTCATTTAAAAAAAATTAACACCCTCTTTTACCTAGGAATGTGGAGGAGATGTTGAAGCGTAGCATATCAATAAATTGTTGGTATATCCACACCATGAGTTGCATTTTCTTTTTTACATGTACTGCCTTAAAAAATATTAGTAATATGCAAATACATTCTTATAGTAAAGGATTAAAATAATGCAAAACACAAAATGTATGGAAGAAAATTAGAACATTTTCATTCTCTCTACTTTGACTCATATACATAAAGGAGAGAATGTCAGTATGTTAATGAGTACTCTTGGTCTTTTAAAAATTTTATTTTGTGGTGGTTTACATACAAAATTTGTATGGATTGTGTTTCATATACATACATTGTGTTTCACACATTTGCTATAAAACACATTCATATTGTGTTTTACACAATCTTTCCCATTGTGTTAATTTATTTTTTTCATTCACGTTGTGTTACTCATGATCATTACTATACATTGTGTCTTATAAAATTAATCTATGCCCACCATTACTCCCTTCCTTTAGATTCCCACTGGATCTTTACTAATTCCTTCATTCCCTCCCTTTGCCCACCAAACTCTGTGAGTCCATGACTTCCCCCCTCCCTACCTTCAGCCTTTCAGCTGCTTCCCTTTCCCACCTTGGACTTTCAAGCACATCATATTAGTTATCATGTTATTTTTATAGTAACGGTCTTATGCAGTATTTATCCTTATGAGACTTAATCAACACAATACTTCCCAGTCTCTCCCATATTATGTAATACTTTTTGAAATTGTTGCTCCTTGGTACAGCATAGTATTCCTTCATGTGAATGTACCACAATTTCTAAATCTTTTGTTGTTTTTGTTATTGATAGATATTTGGCTGTTTCCATTATCTTGCTATTGTGAATAATACTGCTATGGACAATTTCGTGTAATTCTCTATTTGTGTCTCAGTTCTAATTTCCTTGGGATATATTCCTAGTAGTGGAATAGCTGGATCATATACAGTTCCTTTGTTCAGTTTTTTAGGAAATGTCTTCTAGAGTGGTGGTACTATTTTACAACCCCATCAACAGTGTATAATAGTTTCAATCTTTCCATATTCTCTCCAACATTTATCGTTTATTGTCCTGTTAAACTGTACCAATGTTACTGAGATGAGATGGTATCTTATTGTTGTTTTGGTTTGCATCTCTCTTATTGCCAGTGATCTTGAGCATTTCTTTATGTATCTTATGGCCACCTGAATTTCTTCCTCTGTGAAAAGTCTTTCAACGTCTTTTGCCCATTTTGTAATAAGGTTGTCGGTCTTTTATTTCTGGAGGCTGCATTATGTGCTGTCGAGTCACCTGTGACCCATAGCGACAGCAGCTCTCAAGCCTGCCCTGTCGTGAGCCAGTCTCACTAATTCTGATATGCTAAACCCCATTGTTCCAGTTATTGTATCAATCCATCTCATCTGGGGTCTTCCTCTCCTGTGCTGTCCCTCTACCCCTCCAAGCATGAAGTTCTTCTCTAAGGACCAGCCTCTCCTAGCCAAATGCCCAAAATATGTGAGACAGAGCTTCAAAATTGTAGCCTCCAAGGAGAAACTTCATTTCACCCTCTCCAAGACACACTGATTTGTTTTCTTGGAAGTCCATGGTATGGTCGACTCTACTCCAGCACAACTCAAAGGCATCGATTCTTCTCCTGTTGTCTTTGGTAATTGTTCAGCTCTCTGAAGCATAACAAGTAATTGTGAAGACCATGGCCTGTATAGGCACACATTAGTCTCTAGACTAACATCATTGCTTTTTAGCACTCCGGAGAGGTCCCTGACAGCAGACTTTCTTGATGCAATTCGTCCTTTGATTTCCTGACTGCTGGTGTTAAGAGTGTTGATTAGGAGCCCAGCAAATTGTAATTGTTAACAACAACCTCAATCTCTATCTATCAAGGTGCTGCCAATTAGCCCAATGGTGAAAATCATGTGGTGTTCTGTAATTTTTATATGAGACCCTTGTCTGAGATGGCATTGCCATAAGTTTTTTCCCCAGTTAGTAGGTTTTCTTTTCACCATATTGGAAACATTTTGTGGGTTTTTTTCCCTAGGAGCCAGGGAGGGGGAGGAATTTGCTATTTTTTAATTTTTAAATTTATTCATTATTGTACACTTCCCCCCCCATCCCTTACCTCCTCTAAAATGACCTCATTGTTCCCGACTATTCATATATATATATATAGCATAACATATATTCTTTTCAAACAATTTTTCACCTCATTTGTTTCAATGCAGTGATCATTCTATCCAACCCTTCTCCATTTCCTCTCCACCCCCGCCCATGTCTGCCCTATTTTAGAACAACAGTGCTGTGCAATATTTATCCTTTTGTGACTAAAATATTTCACTTTGCATAATGTACTTCAGGCTCCCCCCTCCCCCCCCCGGTGTGTAATGATTTACTATTTCATTGTTTTTCAGTGCTGTGTAGTGTTTCATGGTGTGGATGTACCATAGTTTTTCTATCCATTTGTTTATTGATGGGTACTTGGATTACTTCCATCTCTTTGTTGTTGTTGTTGTGTACTGTAAAGTTGGAACTGACCCATAGCTAACTCTCCAGTAGGTTTTTAGAGGCAGTTAATCACATGCAAGGAGATTGCCCAGGAATTTGACTGTGTAGAACATAACAAACTATGGCTGACTCTGAGAAGAATGGGAATCCCAGAACACTTGATCGTTCTAATGCAAAACTTATACTTGGACAAGGAGGCAGTCATCAGAACAGAGCAAGGGAACACTGCATGGTTCAAAATTGGGAAGGGCGTACGCCAGGGATGCA
>NW_006399896.1:1152901-1153471 GCF_000299155.1 Elephantulus edwardii
TAATTTAAATAAAAATTTACAGAGACTTTGGATTTCCATTTATTCATTGTTGCACTTTTCTCCCTGCCCACCACTCCCCTTCAAATGGTATTTCTATTTCGAACTTTCTGAGAAAGCTTCATACTGCCGTCCTTAGTGACTGTACCAATTTACATTCTCAACAGCAGTGAATAAGAGTACCAATCTCTTCACAACCTCACCAGCATTTGTTGTTTGCTGCCCTGTTGAATTTTGCTCTTGTTGCTGGGGTGAGATGGTAGGTATCTCATTGTTGTTTTGATTTGCATCTCTCTGATAACTAGAGAATTTGAACATTTCTACATGTGTTTGTTTGCCATCTGAATGTCCTTTTTGGTGAAGTGTCTATTCATATCCTGTGCCAATTTTGTGAGAAGGGAAATTTTCTAATGCACATAAGGACTTAATCTTTAGAAGATCCTGTTCATCAATGGTATCTTTTCCTGTTTATGCATTTTCAGCTGTGTTTGCCATCCTATTTATATCATAAGGTCACTTGTTATGCATCAGAGAGTTGGACAATGACTAGGGAAGATAGAAGGAGAATTGATG
>NW_006399896.1:1172123-1180691 GCF_000299155.1 Elephantulus edwardii
GACAAAAAGAATACAGAGCCAGAATTAAAGTTTCTTTTATGTTGACCTATCCTTTGGTGACAGTGATGTGTTTACAACTCCTATCACTATTTGCGTGTGTGTTTCTTTCTTCAAGTCTGTTAACCATTGGTTTATGTATTTTGCAAGTTTATCATTTGGAGTATAGAGTTTAATTGTCTTCTTGGTCTTTATTGTGACTTATCATTACATAATGCCCTTCCTTATCTTTTATGGTGGTTTTTATCTTGAAATCTATCCAAGATTAGTATTGCCACTCCTTTTTTTGTGAATGTCATTTGGTTGGTATTTTGTTTTTATTCTTTGATTTTCAGTCTAACTTTTTCCTCATTTGTTAGATGTGTCACATGTAGGCAATATATTGATGTGTTTTTGTTGTTACTGTTTTAATCCATTCTGCTAGTCTTTTTCTCTTGATTGGTGAATTTAATCCATTGTTGTTGTTGTTGTTGTTGTTGTTGATTGCCTTCAAGTCCAGTCATAGTGACCCTAGAACAAAAGGCCTGAAGCTCTTCTACAACTGTTCACATTTATCAAAGTTCACAGTTTCCAGAGGCATGTTGTTTAGGAAGTGGATGCCACTCTTGCTTCCAAATCTGTTATAGTATGTTATTGTTGTTATGTGTCATTGGTTTGCCTGTGATGTATAGCAACCCTATCTACAGCAGCTCTGAACCCTTCCCTGTCCTGAGCCAGTTTCACTAATTTCAACACACCAACCCCGTTACTCCAGTCACTGTATCAATCTGTCTCATCTGGAGTCTTCCTGTGGTTATATTGCTGCCATTTTATATTTTTTTTAATTTTATGTCTAGTTACTATGATCCATCCACTTTGCTTAGGTGTCTCTGTGAGGAAGACTTTCCTTAGAATTTCTTATAGAGTTGAGATTGTTTTCACTAATTCCTTAAGTTCTTGGTTTTCTGTAAATGAGTTAATTTCTCCTTTGTATTTGATAGACAACTTTGCTGGGCACAGGATCCTGGGCTGGCAGATATTTTTCATCCTTCTATATTCTTCTACCTATGAACCTGGAGAGAGGATGAAAAGCACCCAAACATCGAAAACTCTCCTTCATAGGGTCACTATGAGTCGACTCGACGGCACTTAACAACAACAACAACAATCTTCTTCTACTAAATCAGAACTTAATCTAATTAGTTCTCCTTTGTAAATGACTCTTTGTTTTTCTCACGCTGCTCTTAGCATTCTATAGTTACTTTTTATATTTCTTGATGTATTTCTTTTGGATTCTCCTGTGTTTGCCATTACTGATCTTTTTTAATATGGATTTCCCCATTCTTCATAATGCCTACAATGTTTTCTTTTAGTACATCAGCCACAATTTTCTTAGTGCTTTCCTTGTTCCCTTCATATTCTGAAATTCCAACCACACATATATTGCTCTTTTTGATGTTATCCCACGTGATTCTAGTATTCATTTCCCTTTTGTCTTATCTCTGATTTTTCTTCTATTGTATTCCCGTTGAGGTTCTTGTCTTCCAGCTCACCGACTCTCTGTTCCATCTCTCCTTTTTGGCTTTTTTATTTACTCCTCCAGTATGTTTGAAACTTCTGCCATTTCAGTCTTAATATTCTGGATTGTACTTTCATGCATTTGTGTTATTTACAGTACTGTGTGGCGGTCCTGTATGTCTCATGATGACTTTTTAAAATTTTTTTTCTCTTATACTGGTTTGCTAACGAAGTTCATATACATTGTGTTTCACACTATTTTACATTTAATTGTGTTTGATACAATCATTCCCATTCATTTTTTGTTTTATAAAATTAATCACTATTGGACTATGCTCACCATTACCCTGTCTTTTCAGGTCCCAGCCAGATCCTTCCCATTTCCTTTACTGTCTCTCTCTACCCACTAAATTGCACAACCCTGTGGTTTCATCCCTACCCATCATCACCCCTCTGCGCCCATCCCATCCTTCCTTTGGTCCCAATATGTGTTTTATTAGTCATCCTTCTATATTTACAGTAACAGTCTTCTGCAGCATTTGTCTTTATGAGACTAAGTTAGTTCACTCAGCAATATGCTCTTCAGACACTCCCAAGTTATTTAGTATTTTTTAAATAATTGCTCCTGAGTGCTGCAAAGTATTCCATCATGTGACTAGACAACAATTTCTCAATCCATTCAATTTTTCTTTTCTTTTCTTTTTTTTTTTTACATTTGGATTGTTTACACATTCTTATGTTGCTGAGTAATGCTGCTATGAACATTGGTGTACAAATCTCCATTTGTTCTCAGTTCGAATTTCCTTAGGGTATATTATGGTAGTGGAATAACTGGGTCATGATGACTTTTTAAAATTTTGTACTTTTTCATCTATAGTTTCAATTATTTCTTCCATCTTTTGCAGTTTCTTCTGTAGATATACACTTTCCTCCAGTCAATATATTTCTTCTGGCTCCCTGTCTGAAGTATTCACTTTATTTGTGACTTTCTTTCTTTCTTCCATCATTTGAACCTTCTTGCATAGCTGTTTGTATAAGTTCACACCAATATATTTCTTTTGGTTCCTTGTCTCTGGGGTATTCACTTTATCTCTCTTTCCATTCTCTCCTCTATCATCTATAACTTCCTCATTAGCAGTTTGTATGACTCCATGTCAGTATATTTCTTCTGCTTCTCTGGCTCAGGGGTATTAATTGCATCTGCAATATACTCTGTTTTTTTAGGAAAAATCTTATTTTGTTTATTCATAATGTTTGAAGCTGCCTGCTACTTTCTTGACATTATGTGATTTTTTTTTTCCCTTCATATGTGTTAGACAGTTTCTATTGTATCTTCATAGGTTGTTGACAGTTCTTTATCTTCATGATATTACTGATTAACTCAGGCTTAAAGTGTTCAGTCTACCAGGGTGGGTAAGCTGCTCTGCTTGAAGTCCTTTCTGGGCCTGAGGAGCAGGAAAAGTTTGCCTTTCATAAAGTCCTTCAGGTCCTCTCTGGTCTGCAGTGCAGCCCTGTGGGTAACCTTGCCTTATTATAGTCCATTCTCCTAATGTCTATTGTCTCCTTTGGTCTGTGAAGAGGCTCCAAGGTTGCCAAGACTCCCAACTGGTGGTGTTTATCTCTAGGGAAGTTGCATCCATTTCCTTCCCAGCCTTTGAATATGCTGGCTATGGTGTTGAATCTCACCTGATTATAGCCGCCCTCCTGATGTCCATTGTCTTTACTGTTGAGTGGCATGGCCAGGTTCCCCAGCTTAAGCATTTTCTATCCAAGGAGGTTGTAGGCTGTGGAGGTGAGTCTCTCAAGTGATTGCAGCCCCTCTTTTAAAATTTTATTGTCCTGTTTGGCCTGTGGGATGGCACCACAGCAGCCAGGTTCCCCAACTTGAGGAGATTTTTCCAGGGGAGTTGTGGGGCCATCTCTGTCCTCAGCACCTGAATGTCTCTTTCAGTCTTTTTAAAATGCATTCACACTTACACATAACATCAAAACCAACCAAAATTTGGTTGGTTTTAAACAAATATGATCATCCTATACACACTGTTCTTCAATTTTCTTTTTTCTATATGATTTATATTTTATTGAATGAAAATTTGCAAATCATATTGCATTTTCATGAATGTTAGATTCTCACCACTGGACCAATTGGCAGCATCAGGATGGATGGTGAAGAGATTGAGATTGTACACAGCTTTAGTTTGCTTGGCTCCATAGTCAACAGTCTTGACACCAGCAGCCAGGAAATTAAAAGGCGCATTGCCATGGGAAAGTCTGCTGTAGGGACCTCTCAAAAGTACTGAAGAGCAATGGTGTTTCTCTGGAGACTAAGGTGCGTTTGATACAGGACATGGTCTCCACATCACTTGTTATGCATCAGAGAGTTGGACAATGACCAAGGAGTATAGAAGGAGAATTGATGCCTTTGAGCTATGGTGCTGGAGAAGAGTATTGAGAATACCATGGGCTGCTAGGAAAACAAACAGATTCATCCTGGAAATGGTTAAACTGGGTCAATCCTTGGAGGCAAGGATTCTGAGGCTCCGTCTAACATACTTTGGACATGTTGTGAGGAGAGACCGGTCCTTGGAGAAGACATCGTGCTAGGGAGGGTGGAGGGCAGCACAGGAGGGGAAGGCCCTCTATGAGGTGGATTGATTCAGTGACTGGGATAATCGGATGGGAGTGTCAGAGACAGTGCAATTGGCACAGGACAGTTTCGGGCTATTGTGCATAGGGTCACTATGAGTCGCAAGCGCCTTGACGGCACATAACAACAACAGCATTGCATTTTCATTCTATCCTTCACAGACATTTTTTGGCATAAAATACATTTGATTCACATAATTAATTACAAGTTTTATCAAACCCTTATTGAATATTGCCTATCCCTTCACTCAACTTATTAATTTTTGCTGCTCTCTCCCTCTCTGCTTATCCACTTAACCGTAGATCTTGTACTGCTTTTGGTGTTATTTATTGCTCTCCTTTCCTCTCATAAGGATTGCCAGTATTTCATAAGATGGATATAAAAACATGCTGTTTTACCACTTCCTTATATGACCAACAAGGGACTCTGGTTACATGGTCCTTAGGGAAATATTCTTCTAGTCAAAAAGCAGAGACCTTCTGAAGGCTGGAATCCTCCAGAAACTTCAAGAAAGAAAGATAGGCCAACTTCCTGCTGTAAGATTTACAGCCTCTGAAGTGCTGTAAATCATATTGACACAATGGAAGGTAAATTATGAATCTGTTCCAACTCAGCAGCAATAAGGTGGGGTATGTGACCAACATTTAACATCTTCTGATATTCTTCTTTATGATGAAATATATTTGAACACATGTAATTATTCCATTCACTTGTGAAATTGCAAGTCAAAAGGTATTTTCATTTTTAAATATTTGCTTTCATGTTCACTTCTTGTGAAATCTTATATGCCCAGCAGATTCTTTCCAAACATTGGATATTTTCAATTATTTAAGTTTTTTACATATTTGATAGGCAAAAATTAGCACACTTGTTTGATTTGCACTTTTTAAGTAATAGGAAAGAAGCTCAATATCCTTTATTTTTTACTGATAAATTTTCTTCTGTAAATAACTTTCCTACCTCATGTAATGTTGTTTGCCTTATCCTTATTAATAAGTGTGGATTCAAGGTATGCTATTACTAGTTTAACATGTTTCAAATATTTCTTTCCTCCCTGTCACATAAATGTACATTTGTGTCTACTGTCTTTTATTGTTTTAAAAAGAATTTTTTGTATGATCCAATCTATCACTGTTTTCTACCGTGGGTGTTTAAACTTTATTTGTAAATTATTTATGCATGCCAAAACTAAAGTTAGAAGAACACTGGGGTTTTTTGTTTTGCAGAGTTTTGTTTGATTTGTCTGATTTTTCCTCTCTGCTGACTTCCCATTTCTATGTAGTCTTCAAGATTAATTCCATCTGTTTCTAAACAGTTTCTTAGTTTGTTATATCAGTGATCTTATATAATAAATTTACACTTTTAAAATCTTCTAGGTTTAAACTGACTTTTGTCACTCAGCATAATTTGTTCTTGTTTTATCTATGTTGTTTAGGACTTCCTAAATTCCTGATAATTTTTTAGTGGTGCATAATATTCCATTGTGCTCAATTGTATTCAATGTACCAGTTTCTTTAGCTGTTCATCCTTTGATGAACACTGAGTTGTTTCCAACCCTGTGATGTTATACATAGTCCAGCAATAAACATAAACATGAGCACACCACCTTGATGAGTCTTCCTCCAATACTACTGGTGCATTCTTCTTCATAAAACTCAGCTTATTGAATTATTTGCTTAGTATGCAGATTTAATGGGGGGGAAGATATTCTCACACACAATTTACAGTAGTAAATTGAAAAGTTTATATGATGTTTATTTCAATAAACAGTATTAAATATTAGGTTTATTTTCTCCCCAAATATACCCTAAGATTTTTCTCCAAAACAATTTGTCAAATTACCTATTTTCTCCAATCTCTTTAAATGTCCCTTTTGTCCAAAACTAAGCTTTGTATATAAATCTGTGTACCTGGACTCTAGTGTATTAGCTTACTTTGCTATTCTTGTCTGATACTATTTGTATGAACATGGACTTTATAGTAGAAAGACAGGATGTACAGTTTCTTCCCACAAAGTTTTACAGCTAGAAAATCTGTTAGAGGGTCACTGTGAATTGGAATAAGCTTGCCAGCAGTGAGGATTTTTGTTTCTTAATGACTCAATAGAGAATTTTTAAATTTTTTTCCATAATGTTCTTGCTCTTGTTATAGAATTTTGTTTTCTTTATGAAACTTAAAATTTTGTTTCTAAAAAACATATTTATATTCTATTTGGGATAATTATCCTCTTCATAATAGTGAACATTCTCATTCAGAAGTATATTTCTATAATTTATTTTCCATATCTTTGGTTTGCTACTCTGCATAGGGATCTCTAATGGCCTGGTGGTAAAGAGTTCTCTGTCAACCCAAAGGCAGGAAATGTGAATCTACCAACTGCTCCTCAAAAGAGTAAACCTACTGGCAGTCAGCTCTGCATTGGTTCAGACTCCACGGCACATAACAATAACAATAATATTAAAATATTTAAAGTTAGAATTACCCAAGTGTTGTTTTGACTGAGGCTTAAAGGTTTGTTTCTAGTGATTTATTGTCATTAATTTTTTAAGCAGTTTGAAGATTTAGTTGTAATTTCCTCTCTGCCCAAGAGTTAGTCAGGAATATATATATATAGATGAAATATAATATGAAGTTAATGTAAACATCAACTAATATCAACTCATTAATGTTGAGTCAGTACCAACTCATAGCTGATATTTCTCTTGAGTGGCTGGTGGATTTGAATTGCCTATCTTTTACTTGATTCAGTGTCTTGGTTCAGGGTAATGGGGGGTAGGTGTGTCAGGGACAGTGAGATTGGCACAGGATAGAGCAGGGTTTAAGGCTGTTGTACACAGGGTCACTAAGAGTCTCAGGTGACTCAATGGTACATAACAACAACAACAAACACCTTTTATTTGGCAGCACAACTCTATCCATACCCACTGGGCCATCATAGCAACCAACATAAATAAATAAAGCATGAATTATATACATATATGTATATGTATATATATATATGTATATATAGCTGTATCTATATATATAAATTTCTAAGGGTGAAGTTGAAATCTTTTGTTAATTCTTAACATGTGTGGGATAAAGGTGGAGAATCTTCTCCAATGTGATTTACTGCCTCTGAAAACTCACTGGAATGTGAGCTATTGGTCAGTTCCAACTCGACAATACATAACAATAATTCCTAAAATTAATTAGAAATTATATATCCTATGAAAATTCTAATTTGGAAAGATGAGTGGAGCAACTGGATTCTATAAAGGTGGTTGGGGTTTTTTTTTCCTGTTTTGGTTCAGGCTTGTGTGTAGACTGTTGCTCAAAAGTGCATGTGAGCTGATTGGATTTGGCCTCATATTTTAAAAGGCATTTGGTCACCAGTTTGGGGATGCTTTCCAGTTCAGGAAGATGACTGGAGCAGCTGGATTCTACAAAGGACAAAGGTGTGTTTTCCATTTTGGTTGAGGCTTGGGTGTGGAATGTTGTCTGAAATGCATGCGAACTGATTGGATTTGGCCTCCTAATTAAAAAGGCATTGTGGCCCTTGGGCCTGGTTTTAATTGTTTTTAGTCAAATATTCTTCTAATAGTATAGCACTGGTCTGTCAATTTGCTGTACAGAGGTAAATTGTGGTTGCTGTAATGGTAAACACCGATGTGTCAAATACGATAATGGTTAACCATGGTGGACAGTGTTTGGTGGAGCGCTCATGTTAAAACAGGCTTGGAAGCAGGAATGTCATCCACTTCCAAAATAGGTTGCCTCCAGAAACTCAACGAACTTAGAGATATGAGGAAAGTTGTGCGTGTTCAGGACTTTCATTCATAGGGTCCCTATGAGTTGTCTATGACACTTAACAACAACAACAATGAAAATTAATACATAAGATTCAGCAAGGAGTTATTAAGGGGAAAAGTGGATTAAGCATTGATATGTTGTTGGGCTCTATCAGGCAGATTCTCATTCGAAGGCACCATATGTATAACACATTGAGACCTTGTTCCTACACCATCCTTCTCCATCTCTGCTGTACTTACGCCCATTGTTGCAGCCACTGTGTCAATTCATCTCCTTTAGATTCTCCCTTTCTTTCACTGACACTCTACCTTTCCCAGAATAACGTCTTTTTCCAAGGACTGGCCTCTTATAACAGCATGCTCACAGTATGTGAGTTGAAGCCTCACTATCCTCTACCCTAAGAGTAAACCTTGGTTACACTGCTTCGAAGACATATGTATTTATTCTTTTGACAATTCATGGGATATTCAACACTCTTCGTCAGCACATAGATATGTAGTTGCTGTTCTTATGTGCCATCAAATCGCTTGCGACTCATAGCGACCCTAAGTAAAACAGCCCTAAACTCTGCTCTGTCCTGTGCCAATCGCACTGTCTCTGACACTCCCATCCCAATTATCCCAGTCACTGAATCA
>NW_006399896.1:1184266-1185570 GCF_000299155.1 Elephantulus edwardii
CATGAATGTAGGAAAATTAGTTAAGTTATGTTTAGGTATCATTGAGTCAACTACAACCATAGTGAACTTAAAAAATAGCACATCTGAACCCTGCCCTATCCTGTATTATCCTTATATACTCTAACATGCTCCAGCCATAGTCATTGTGTCAATTCATCTTATTAAGGGTCTTCCTCTCTTTCTCTGACCCTCCAAATTCCCCAATATGATTTCTTTTTCTAAAGCCTAGCACTTCATAACAATATGTCCCAAGTATATAAGACTATATTTCACCATTCTTGCCTCTTATATTCTCCTAATTGCACTTTCTTTAAGACAGACTTGTTTGTTCCTTTTACAGTTCATGTATTTGAAGTTAGTATTCTTTGCTAAACTATAACTGAAAGGCATCCATTCTTCTTCTGTTAACTTCATTCATTGTCTAATTTTTACATACATATGAAGCAAATGAAAAGACCATGGCTCGGATCAGGGCATCTTAGTCTTTAAACTGGCATTGTTCTTTTTTATCACTTTGGAAATGTCCTTAACAGCAGATTTTCCCAGTGCAACACATCTTGATTTGTTGACTGCTAGTACCATGGGTGTTGATCCAGGTAAGATGAAGTAGTTGACAACTTTAATCTTTTCTTCAGAGAACTTGAACAGTCTAACATTTGTAGGGAGAAAAATGGATAAAATTACCAAAGAGCAACAGGTCAAGGTGGTGTTACAGGTATATTTGTTAAAAATAATTAAAAAGCAGTTAATTTAATTTATTTTAAAATAGTTTGATAGCTTTGAAGGAGTCCGTAGGTGGCCAAACTGTTAAGTACCCACTTACTATCTAATAGTCGGAGATAGATGGGCTATCTCATGTGTAATTTTAAAACCTCTGAAACTGGCTGGAAGGTTCTGACTTGACATATAACAACATCTAATAGGTGGATAGTTTGAATCTACTTACAATGACCAGGGCAAATGATCCTGGTGATTCCAAGAGGACCCAGAGGTGAAAATACTTTGGAGTAGTTTTAGTCTGCACACCTAGAGCAACCATTAGTAACAGTTAACTCCCTGGTAATTAACAACTAGAACACATTCTTGAAAAAGAACCCAAATCTCCACATTCTTTTTATGAAACTGGTAATGTTAGATGAATTTTGTCTGAAAGCAGGGAGTACCAGAGGAATGTTGATCTGTGCTTCATCGACTATGCAAAGACTTTTGACTGTGTGGATCACAACAAACTGTGGCTGACTCTGAGAAGAATGGGAATCCCAGAACACTTGATCCTGCTTATGCGCAATCTGTACTTGGACCAG
>NW_006399896.1:1186640-1187854 GCF_000299155.1 Elephantulus edwardii
GATGAGATGGATTGATTCAGTGACTGGGGTAACTGGAGTAGGTGTGTCAGAGATAGTGAGATTGGCACAGGATAGAGCAGAGTTTAGTGCTGTTGTACATAGGGTTGCTATGAGTTACAGGTGACTCGACGGCACATAATAACAACAAGTGTAACTGGGAAGCCCTGATGGCCTAGTGGTAAGAAGCTGTGCTGCCATCCCAAAGTTATGCAGTCTGAATCTGCCAGCTGCTCCAGGGGGAAAGGACTGTCAATCTCCTCTGGTGCGATTTGCTGCCTCTGAAAACCTATGGGCAGCCATGGCTGATTCTTACTCAATGATACACAATAACAACAGTATAACCAAAGATGAATCTCATTTACAAATATCAATATGGTACTAATAAATACACTGAGGAGAATTGAATTCAGAGTAACAGTAACTAATAAAATAATGACCATGTATCATTTATTTCAGGGGCAAGTTTAGTTTAGTTCAAGTTGCTGGCGAGTGCAATCGGGGGAGGGGAGAAGGAGTGGGGTAGGGATTGCAGAATATGAAACTGGAAAGGAAGAGATAAAGCTTACTATTTTTAGATTATTTGTAGACCTCGCTAGGATTAGGAAATCTATTGAATTGATTGATTAATTCAATAGTTCTTAGTAAGAAAAATTCTTGATCCTCCCCTTAGATACTGAAGAAACATTTTCCAGAAGGCTTTTTTCTCTGGTGGTTTAAATCCACCAATGCCTCTGAGGGAGGAAAAGGGGATATCTCCTTTCATGCATTTTATAACTTCAGAAATCCCTTGGTGGGTCAGATATGAGTCAGTTCCCACTCCATAGCAGTGAGTTCTGAATTTTCTCAGGACCTGCTAGCATTTAGTTTTCTTAGGTCACCAAGAGTTGGAGCCAAATTAACTACAGCTTTCTATAACAATTACAGAGCATGTACACAGACAAATGCACAGATTGTATATAGCTTAGAAATTCTTCACAAAGTAAACACATCTGTCTAACCAGAACCTGTGTCAGGAAAGCAGTCCTCCATCTCTTGTCTTATTCCCATTGCTGGAATTTTTTTAAAATACTAGTTTATTTACAAAATTCAAATACACTGTTTTTGAGAATTTTGATGGCTCTTGGGAAAGGCTCTCAGGTGTACAACAGCAATAAGTGCTGGTTTGGGGTCTGAAGACTTTCAGCAAGAGTTGTACATGCCTCTGTCAGTGCTAC
>NW_006399896.1:1188879-1212383 GCF_000299155.1 Elephantulus edwardii
TCTCTATTTGCAACTTTTTGAGAAAGTGCCATACTGCCTTCCACAGTAGTTGCACCATTTTACACTCCTACCAAGAGTGAATAAGGGTTCTAGTTTTGCCACAACCTCGCCAGCATTTGTTGCTTGCTGTTCTGTTAAATTTTGCTATTCTGACTCAGGTGAGATGATATCTCATAGTTGTTTTGGGATCTTCCTCTCTTGTGCTGTCCTTCCATCCTTCCAAGCATGAAGTCCTTCTCCAAGGACTATTCCTTCCTGGCTTTATGCCCAAAGTATGTCAGATGGAGCTTCCAAATCTTTGCCTCCAAGGAACAACTTCACCCTCTCCAGAGCCAATTTGTTTGTTTTCTTGGCAGTGAATGGAATATTTAGAACTATTTTACAGCATCACAGCTCAAAGGCATCAATTCTTCTTATATCATCTTCTGTCATTGTCTAGCTCTCTGCTGTATAGCAAGTGACTTCAAAGACCATGGCCCGGATCAGCTGCACCTTAGTCTCTAGATTCACAATGGTTATCTTTAGCTCTACAGATATCCCAGAGAGCAGATTTTCCCCAATGCAATTCATCTTTTGATTTCCTGGCTGTTGGTACCAAGAGTGTTGATTGTGGAACCAAGCAAGCTGAAGTTGTTAACAATCTCAGTCTCCTCTCCATCTATCATATTGTTGCCAGTTGGTTCAGTGGTGAGAGTCTTTGTCTTCTTGATGTTGAGCTAAAATCCATATTGAAGATTGTAGTCCTTGACCTTCTTTAGCAAATACTTCAGGCCTTCCTCAGTTTTGACAAGCAACGTTGTGTTATCTGTAGGTTGCTGTTGAGGCTTCCTCCAGTCCTGATGTCACATTCCTTCTTATAAAGCCCAGCCTCCCAAATAGTTTGTTCTGCATATGGATTGAAAAGGTATGGAGACAGGACATATCCTTTTCCATTTTTTTTTAAATAAAATTGTTATTTTAGACTGGTTTACTTACAAAGTTGGTATACATCATTGTTTACTCCAGATCTTTCCCATTTCCTTTGCCTACCCGTCCCTCTACACATCAAATTGTACAACATTTTGATTACCTCCCTGGCCATCCTCACCTATCTGCTCCTACCCTTCCTCTCTTAGATCATCATTCACATTTTACTAGTTATCCTTCTACAGTAACAGTCTTATGCATTATTTGTCCTTATGGGATTGAATTTGTTCACTTAGCATAACACTCTTCAGTCCCTCCCAAGTTATGTAGTGATTTTCAGAATCATTGCTCCTACATACTGTGTAGTGTTTCATTATGTGAATGTACCAGAATTTCTCAATCCATTTGATTGCGGCTGGATATTTGGACTGTTTCCACATTCTTAAAATGGTGAATAATGCTGCTATCAACATTGGTGTACAAATCTCTGTTTGTGCCTCAGTTCTTATTTTCTCAGGGTATATTCCAAGCAGTGGAATGACTGGGTGATATGGAATTTCTGTGTTCAGCTTTTCGGTTTTTTTACACAAAATTCATATCATTTTATTCCAGTTATGGGCTATGGGTATCCAAGGGCATTTTCCTTCTGTTTCCAGCTCACAGAACAAAATAGTACTATCACAGATTCCTATCAACAAGCTCACACACATGAATACTAAACATAACATTAATGCTTGAAGGGAAAAGTCCTCTCCAAATAATTTATTAAAAGATGTTTCATTTTTCTTTGTTTTCTCTTTTTAAAAAGTCTTTTAAAAAAAAAAAGAACGAAAACTGTTGCTAAGTGCCTTCGAGTCTTAGACGACTCATAGCGTCTATGAACAAAAGACCTGAACACTTGTATAACTTTCACCTTTTCTCCAAGTTCATAGAGTTTCTGGAGGCAAGCTATTTTGAAAGTGGATGCCACTCTTCCTTCCAAGCTTGTATTAATCGGGGAGCTCCAGCCCTCACTGTCTACCATGGATAACCATTATTGCATTTGACACATCAGTGTCACAGTGTTTAGCATCACAGCAACCATGAGTTACAGCAAATGGACAGACCAGTGCTATAAGGCACTCTACCAGCCTGAGGGGGCTGGTGAGGCTGTAAGGTCAAGGCACTGAGGCGGACCATCGCATCCCCATTGTTGCAGTGCACATGCTCCAGGCTTGTCCAAACCTCCTATGGGCCTCAACACTGCTGGCAGAGATGGACACACCAGGGGTTATTCGCCATCTTGGGGCTCCTGCTCGGGTTTCCTGGCCTCATGGGAGGCAACCGAGTCCTGGTCTCATCTCTTGGGGTTCTTGGAGATAGAGAGATGTATGGGATCCATGGAGCAGTCATAGGGGACCAGGGAGGAGGGGCTGAGGAAGGAGGTGGAGCTCTCTTGTTTCATGTGGACCAAGGTCAGGCCCTTCTGGTAGAAGTCAAGAGGCTCGTTGAATCCACTGCAAAGCTGCTGGTGGGCTACAGTATAACAGAGATAGGAGCGGTTTGGGTGGCACCCCCATGTAGGAAGCCTTTCTGGGGCTCCAGGAAGGCTGCGATGGGCTTCTAGCCAGTGAAGGCCCTGCAGACACCTTCCTCTACTATGCTGGCGTCCTCTGCAGTTGGCTCCTCTCTGGCGCCCCCAACCATCTACAGACAGGATGAAGCTCTTTATCTCCTGCTGCAGCACAAGCAGGTGCTGCTTGAGGACATGGTGGATGCAGTTGCGCTTGGCGGCGAAGGGGGCGCTGCACACCTTGCACTTGCGGCTCTTCTGGCAGCCACCCAGGCCACGGCCACACTGCGTGCGCACGTGCATGTGGAGTGATCGGTCGTGCTTCAATTCTTCACTGAAACACAGCGTCTGGGGCGCACAGGGCATCCACCAACTCTGCTGCACCACTGCTTACATACTCGATGTTCCTCTCAATGTCCTTGTGGGTGGCCTTGACTGCGAAGGGATAGTGACAGATCTTGCAGACATAGGGCTGCTCCCCACTGTGTGTGCACAGGTGGCGGATGAGAAAGGCCTTGTCAGTGGCAATGTAGTCTGTAGATGTTGCACTGGTAGGGCGAGATGCCCAGGTGGGAGCGCATATGGGCATGCTGAACCCCAGAGAAGGCAAACACCTGCAGAGGTAGATAGAGCACTTTGCACATGGCTAGGGTCTTCTTGCTGGTAGGCCCGGCCATGAGAGTCTCGATGTCGCTTTCTGTGATCTCCTGCTTGATCTTGGCCTCAATGCTGAGAGGCAGCAGCACCTCGATGATGGCTGTCCTGCTCCAGCCATGTCGTTATCTCATCCTAGCCTTTCAGCTCAGCCAGGGGCTGCAGGAAGAGCTGGGTGAGAGCGCTGGGCTGGGCTCTGGCCTTGGCCTGCATCAGTTGGACACTGGAGACGGCCTCCACTGAGCCCTTTAGCAGTTTGAGCAGTGGAGGGGGCAGGCTGGGGCTGACGCTGCCAGGAGCCACCATTGCGCATGGTGTAACCAGGGGCTTTGGCTTCAGTGGAGGCATGTGCTTGAAGATGGCCTGCATGGGAGTGGCGGAGGCCTTAGAGAGGGGCAGAAGACTGATCTGGGGGGGTGGGAGTGGGGAGTAGAGGCAGCCATCTTGAGGATCTGCTGGATGCTGGCCAGCTCAATGGCAGACTCGCTTGAGATAGTCTTGACCAAAATACTGCTGTCTGGCTGGATGATGAAGCCCTTCTGGAAGGGCTGTAGGGAGAAATGCTTCATGTTCTCCTTGGTGGTGGGGAGGATAGCAAGCGGGCCTCCCAGGGAGGTGGCCTCAAAAGGGGAGAGATGCAGCGGGCTGGCACAGGCAGGCTCTTGAAGTAGCTGGTGCCTGAGTGTCTCGAGTTGGATGGCTTGGTTATCATCCAGCAGCTTCTCGGTGAGGGTGGGATTCATATCTTTGTTGTGCTGCAGGCCCAGTAAGGCCAGGAAAACCTTTTGGCCAATTGTGTTTCCAGCCAGGAGCTTGGCCTGTGGCTTCTCCTGCCCTGGGTTCCCAGAGCTGTGGGTCTGGCAGTGCAGGGTGAGTGAGGAGAGCTTGGGGAAGGCCTTGTTTCAAGTCTCACAGACAAAGCTGTGCTGCTCGCTGATGCACTGTCGCAGGTTTGTTTCGCAACCAGCCTGAGGAATGAATGCAAGGAAACTTCCGACAGGCCAAGTCGGTGAATCCCAGGTCGTGGAAGCCAGCAGATATTAAAGGGTTGTTCTGAATAAAGAGTCTACCTTGGCATCTCTCAGAAGCTGTTTGTGCACAAGCACATTCTGACAGAGCAATCCCCGATGTGTTCAAAAGGTGACACAGCAAATATCACATCTTAGGGTTTGTCTCCATGTGGATCTCCAGTCCATATTCGCAGACAAACTCTTAGAAACATGTGGGGCAGTGAAAAACTTCGTCACTCGACTGCTCATCAGCTAACATCTTTTTAGCACACGTGGGTTCTTTCTTCTCAAACTCAGCATCGTGACTCAGTTTCCTCTTGGGGGACAGAGACTTTCGTTCGCTTCAGTGGGGATGGGGGGACTGCAGCTTCAGCACCGTCAGGGTCATTCTCATGAATCTTCATACATGTTCCCGTTGGTAGTGAAAGCTGGCCACACACAGTACATTTGTACAGTCGTTCACCAGTGTGCACCAGCGTATGGCAGTCCAAGGAGCTGGCCGAGCTCAACGACTTCCCGCAGATGGTGCAGGAGTGTTCAGCTCCTCCAGTGTCTGTGTTGTGCTAATGAATATGCATATTAGCTGGTGTTGTATAGTGCAAATCTTCTCACACAGGGAACAGTTATAGGAAGACTTCTCTTCTTTAGTTTCCTGGTTCCTTCTGCCAATTCGATTCGGTTCTGGAGGCTCCAAGGGGAATTTGATGGCCAGGGTGCTCCTGCCATTCTTGGCAATCTTCCCTCCACCCATCTGCCAACATTGTGGTGTTGATGGATGCCAAGTCTGAACCTTCCAAGCCAGGGGTGGGGGTGGGGGCGCAAACTTGACGTCTTTGGAACAGCTAGTGGTTCAAGCTCCAAAGAAGCCTTGATCTGTCTGAACAGATATGCTATGGGATTTGTCCCTGCTGTAGGTATCGTCCGTGTGTAGCAGCAATCGAGTCTGTGTTTACACCTTTCTGTTCTTCTCAGGATGCCACCTACGTTCACTGTCTTATCAGGCCAACCCTCCTGTCTGAGGTGCTGACACAGGCTGGGCCGAAACATGGGCTACCACCTGGAGAGCACAAATGCAGAGCAATGCACTGCTGCCAGGAGTCGATCACCACGTCCTCAACACGACTCTCCAGCTCCATCCAAGAGAATGCTGCTGTCCAGGGAGGGAGCCGGCCTGAGAAGGACCACCTCTGCTCCTTAGCAACCATTAAGGTAGCAATTTCCTAAGAGACAGCAAGCAGGGTGGAGATCAGGGGAGCCCACCTGGGGATGGGGCCTTGCCCGCTGCCCACCCCACCCCTGCTTGACACCGCCACTGGGATGGAAGAGGAACAGAGGCCACAAGTCACAGAAAACTGGTCCCTATGTTTAGCTTTTTGAGGAAATGCCAAACTACCTTCCAGTGTGGCTGTGCCATTTTACAATCCCACCAACAGTATATAAGAGTTCTCATCTCCCCATATCCTCTCCAACGTTTATTTCTTGCTGTCCTGTTAACTTTGACACTGCTTCTGGAGTGAGATGGTATTTCATTGTGGTTTTGATTTGCATCTCTCTTACTGCCAGTGATTCTTTTTCCAGTTTTGAACCATACGGGGTTTCCTTTCTCCACTCTGAGGACTGCTTTCTGGTTCAAGTATAGATTTCTCCTGAGAACAGTCAAATTGTTCTGGGATTCCCATTCTTCTTAATGTTAGCAACAATTTGTTGTGATCCACACAGTCAAATTCCTTTGCATAGTCAATGAAACACAGACATTTTTCTGGGACTCTCTGCTTTCAGCCAAGATCCATCTGACATTGGCTATGATATCCCTAGTGCCATGGCCTCTTCTATACCCTACTTATATTTCTGGTAGTTCTCTGTTGATGTATTGTTCCAGTCATTTTTGAGAAATCTTCAGGAGGATTTTGCTTGCATGTGATATTAGTGATATTGTTTGATAATCCCCACACTCTATAGTATTACCTTTTTTTAGAGTGAGAATAAATATTAATCTCTTCTGGGAGTTGGCCACTTAGCTGTCCTCTAGAGTTTTTGGCACAGCCTGGTGAGCAAGTCAAAAGTAGCATCAGTTTGTTTATATACTTCAATTGATGTTCCATGAATTCATGGGGCCTTGTTTTTTGCCAATTCCTTCAGAGCAGCTTGAACTTCCTTTTTTGTCACCATTGCATCTTTACCATATGATGTTTCATGAAATTCTTCTGTATCAGTCAGTTCTTTTTGGTACAGTGACTTTGTGTACTCCTTCCATCTTCTTTTAATACTTCCTACATCATTTAATATTCTGCCCATAGTATTGACACTCGAGGCTTGAATTTTCATTCCTTTTTATTTTCTGTCTCCAGATCTTTGCACATTTTATTATAATATTTTGCTTTGTATTCCCAATATGCCCTTTGAAATATTCTATTCAGCTCCCCGTCTTCCTGATTTCTTGCCTTTGCTTTGGCGTCTTTGCATTCTAGTATAATATCCAGTCCTTTCTGATAGTCACCTGAGTCTTTTCTTCCTCCTCTGTCTTTGTAATGACCTTTTACATTCTTTATGGTTAATATTCTTGATATTCAAAGTTCATATGATCGTTGTTCTAATGAAAGAATATTCAAGGCCTCAAATCTGTTCCTGAGATGGTTTTTAAATTCAAATGGGATAGACTCAGGGTTAAATTTTGGATCTTGTAGGTTTGTTTTCATTTTCTTTAGCTTTAGCTTGAATTTGCATATTAATTGATGGTCTGTTCCACAGTCAGCACTTGACCTAATTTTCACAGCTGATAGTGAGCTTTTCCAACAATTCTTTCCACAAATGTGGTCAATCTGATTCCTGTGTCGACCATTTGGTGATGTCAAGGTATATAGTTGCTATTTGTTTCTTAGAAAAGATATTTGTAATTAAAAATAAATAAATTATTGATGTACAAAATTCTATCATTCTATCTTCAGCCTCATTTCTGTCACCTAGTTAATATTTTCTGATTACAAATCCTTTTACCTTGTTCAGAAATTTTGTGTTTCAGTCACCCATTATTATTAATGCATCTTCGTTGCATGTTCAATCAATTTCCAACTGCAAAAGTTGGTAGAAATAATGTATTTCCTTTTCTGTGGCTCTGGTTGTTGGTATATATATTTGAATGATTGTAATATTAACAGGTCTTCCTTGTATGTGTATGGATATTATCCTGTTACTCACAACATTGCAGTTCAAGATGGATCTAGATATGGTCTTTTTAACTATGAATGTTCTTTTTATTGCTATGTGTTTGCAACTCAAAGCTAACATATGTACAACAGCTCTGAACCTTGCTCTATCTTGAGCCAATTCAATTGTTTCCTGCCCCAATTACCCAAGTTACTGAGTCAATCCATCACAGACAGGATCTTCCTCTCATTTGTTGTCTCTTCAGCCTTCCAAGTATGATGCGCTTCACCAAGGACTGGTTCTTCCTGGAAACATCTGAGACAGAGTATGTGAGAAAGTATGTGAGATGGAGCTTCAAAATCCTTGCCTCCAAAGAACAGCCTGGTTTTACCCTCTCTAGGACAGATGGATCTTAGCTGAAAACAGAGAGTTCCTGAGGAATGTCTATTTGTGTTTCCTTGACTACGCAAAGATGTTTGACTGAGTGGATTACAACAAATTGTGACTAAACTTGAGGAGAATAAGAATGCCAGAACTCGATTGTGCTCATGTGAAACCTATACTTGGACCAGAAGGCAGTCCATCAGGAAGAACAGAGCAAGGAAACATTGCATGGTTCAAGATCAGGAGAGATGAATGCCAGGGATGTGTCCTATCTACATACCTTTTCAATCTATATGCGGAACAGGGCTGGACTTTACGAGAAGGAATGTGGCATCAGAATTGGAGGAAGACTTATTAAAAACCTACAGATGACATACCCTTGCTTGCTGAAACTGGGAACTTGAGGCATTTGCTACAGAAGGTCAAGGATTATAGTCTTTACTACAGATTGAAGCTCAACATCAAGAAAACAAAGATTCTCACCACTGGGACAATTGGCAGCATCATGACAGACAGTGAAAAGAATGAGATTGTTAACATCTTTAGCTTGCTTGGTTCCACAATCAGTACTCTTGGAACCAGCAGCCAGTAAATCAAAAGATGAATTACATGGGGATAATCTGCTTTCAGGGACCTCTCTAGAGTACTGAAGAACAACAATGTAAGTCTCAAGACTAAGGTGCACCTGATCCAAACCATAGTTTTCTCAATTATTTGCTATGCATCAGAGAGCTAGACAATGACTAAGGATGATAGAAGAAGAGTCGATGCCTTTGAGTGGTTGTTCTAGAGGAAAAAATATTGAACGTATCATGGACTGATGTAATAACAAATGGTACCCCATTTTCCCTCACTTTTTCTTTCTGATCATGTGATTGTCTGATTTAAAATGTCCTTTGCAAATCCATGTTTTTTTGCCAGTGACTAGTATGTCATTATTTATGTGTCCCATTTTTCCTTTATAATGTCCAATTTTCCTACATTCATAACTCTCACATTCCACGTTCTATTCATCAGTGTCTGCTTGCAGCTCATTCTGCTTTGTTTCCATATTTGAGGATTCAGCTTCTGGTGCCATGGTCTAATCTAAGCATGCTCTATTGTACACAGGGTTTTCAAAGGCCTTTTATTTTGGGAGTGGTGGGCCAATCCTTCTTCCTAGTCCTCCTTACTTTAGATGCTCAGCCTTAGATTAGACAGACAAGCATTTTACCCAAAAATGATGAAAGGCCTTTCCTGATAATACAGCTAACAGTTTTAGTGTTGGTCTCACCTCCCCCTTCTGTGTATGTGTTGTCATCCTGTTGCCTGCTCCCACCCTGCCTAATGCAGATTGTTGGGGAATCTTCCTCAATCCTAAATAGCATTCTTCTTCACATATTCCAGCTTCTCAATGCATTTTCTCAGCACACAGATTGAATAGGTACAGAGAAAAGACACAACGTTGACACAAACTTTTCTCAGTTTTAAATTATGTAGTGTTCCTTTGTTCTGTTCTAACAACTACTTCTTGGTCTACTTGTAGGTTCTGCATAAGAACAATTAAATGTCTAGGTATTTCCATTCTTCTCAGTGTTATCCATGCTGTGTTATGATGCATACAGTTAAATACCTTTGCACAGCCGATAAAACACAGATAAAGTTTTTTCTGCTATTATTTTCTTTTGTTATTGTTGTTGCTGTTGTTGATTGCCATCAAGTCGAGTACGACTCATAGTGACCCTATGAACAAAAGGCCTGAAGCCCCTCTACAGCCATTGACATTTATCAAAGTTCATAGAGTTTCTGGAAGCATGTTATTTAGGAAGTGTTCTTGCAGCCAAAAATTTATCTGACATCTGCAATGATGTTCTTTGTTCCACTACCTTTTCTGATTTCAGCTTCAAATTCTGAAAGTTTCCTGTTGATATATATTCTCTTCTAGTTGTTTTTGGAAGCAGAAGTGGCATCCACTTCCAAAATAGCTTGCCCCTGGAAACTAGGAACATGAAGAAATGATGAAAGTCATACAAGTGTTCAGGTCTTTCATTTACAGGGTTGCTTTGAGTTATCTATAATTCAATGGCACTTAAAAACAAAAGCAATTATTTTTGAGCAATCTTCAGCAAGATTTTACTTACATGTGATGTCAATTGTTTGTAATTGTCCAATAATTTCCCTCAGTCTGTTAGATCATCCTTTTTTTTTTTTTAATGGAAACAAATATGTGTTTCTTCCAGTCAGCTGTCCAGGTCTTCTAAATTTGTTGGCATAGTCTGGTGAGTTCACCCAGGCCTGCATCTGTTTGTTGAAACACCTCTATTAATATTCCATTTTTCCTGGAGTTTTATTTTTTTGCTAATGCTTTCAATGCAGCTTTAACTTGTTCCTTCATTACCATTGGTTCTTCATCTTATCTTGATTTTTCTGAAATGTTTCAGTGTGAACCAACTCTTTTCAGTACAGTGACTCTATGTATTCTTTCTGTATTCTTTTGAAGCTTCCTGCATCATTCCATTTTGCCCATAACATCCTTCAATATTGCAACACAGGGCTTAAATTTGTTTTTTGAAGTTTTTTGAACTTGAGCAATGCCAAGAACCTTCCTTCCTTCTGATTTTCCAACTTTAGCTCTTTACACATTTTGTTGTAATACTTTGCTTTATCTTTTGAACTATCCTGCGAAATCTGTTCATCTTTTTTTACTTCAGCATTTCTTTCTTTTGTCTTAGCCTTTATATATTCTAGTGAAATTTTCACAGTCTAAGAGACTGACATCCATTTTGATTTTTTTAACTTCATTGTATTTTTAATGGTCTTTTGCTTTCATCATGGATGATATCCTTGATTTCATGTTACAACTCCTCTGGTCTTTATTACTAGTAACTGACATATCAAATCTATCCTCAGATGGATATTAAATTCAGGTGGGATAAACAGACTCAGTTATATTTTGTTTCTTGTGGGATTGCTTTAATTTTCTTCAACTTCAACTTGAACTTGTACGTGAGCAGTTAATAGTCTGTTCCAAAGTCAGCCCCTGGTCCTGTTTTGATTGTTGATATTGAGCTTTTCCAATGACTTTTTCCACAGATTAATTTGATTCCTGTACAGTCCATTAGGTGAGGTCCAAGTGCAAAACTACCATTTGCCTTTTAAAAGGATATTTGCAATGGATAAACCACTGCTTGTACAAAATTTAATCTCCAGGCTCATTCTATCACCAAATCTGTGTTTTCCAACTACCAGTCCTTCTTTACCCCAACTTTTGCATTCCAGCCACCAATTATTATTAATGCACATTGATTACATATTCAATCAATTTCAGATTGTGAAAGCTGGTTATTGTTGTTATTGTTGCAATTTGGTACTATTGGGTCAAGTATGACTCATAGCAACCCTATGAACAACAGATCTGAACTCTGTCCTATCCTGTGCTATCTTCATCATCTTTGACATACTTGAGCCCATTGTTGCAATCACTATGCCAGTCCATCTCATTGAGGGTCTTCTTCTCTTTTGCTGATCCTCCTTTCTAAGCATGATGACTTTCTCAAAGGAATAGGCTCTCCTAGCAACACTCCCAACATATCTGAGACAAAGCTTTGCCATCTTTGCCTTCAAAGGGTATTGTTGCTACACTTTCCCCCAAACATATCTATTCTATTGGCAGTGCATGGAATATTTATTACCCTTCTCCAAAACCACAGCTCAAAGTCATCAATTCTTCTGCCATCCTTATTGTCCAGCCTTTAGAAGTATAGCAAATTATTAAGAAGACCATAACCTGAATCAGGGGTACCTTAGTTTTCAAATTGACATCATTGTTTTTCAGTAGTTTGGAGATGTCTGCAACAGCAATACATCGCCTAATTTCCTGAATACTGGTACCAGGGGTGTTGATTGTGGATCCAAGTAAGATCAAATCATTGGCAATTTCAATCTTTCTTCCATCTAATATGATGCTTCTTATCAGTCCAGTGGAAAGAAATATTTGTCTTCTTAATGTTGAGATGCAATCCATATAGTGGTCTTTGATCTTCTGCAGCAAGCATTTCAAGTCCTCCTCACTTTCAGCAAGCAAGGTCATGTCACCTGCATAATGCAGGTTGTTGGAAAGTCTTCCTCCAATGCTCAATTTCCTCATCTTTGGTGTTAGTAGTTGGTGCATATGTTTGAAAAATAGTTTTACTAAGAGATCTTCCTTATCTGCAAGGGTAGAAGCAGGGGGAGAACACTGCCCCCCTACCTGGTGAGCAGTGGAGGGGAAGACAGGGCACAGTGGGTGAGGGGGATTGGACCTTGCAGGTGTATAGATACCTCTGATGCTGCTGCTGCCACTCCTCTGTGTTCCTAAATCACATGGACAGCTGTGTACAGGATGGCCATACTGCACTGTTTATTGTCCTGTGTTCTCTTCCTCTCATTATTTGATGTTTCAACTCAGCACAGCCATCTTGAATAGCTACCTATGTGGTAATGGGAAATAAGGAACCCAGAACAGTGACTAATGAGTTAGTTGTTGTTGTTATTCAGGTCATGATCTTTTCAATCACTTGCTATGCATCTGAAACTGGACAATGAAGAAGAATTAGAGAAGAAGAGTTGACACCTTTGAGCTCTGATGGTGGTGAATAGTCTGGATATCCCATGGACTGCCAAAAGAACAAATAGATATGCTTTGGAGAAAAAACAACCAGAATGCTCCTTGTGGGCAAAGGTGATAAAGCTTCATCTTACAAACTTGGGGCATGTTGTTAAGAGAGTCTATTCTTTGGAAAGGCTCATCATGCTTGTAAATGTGGAGGGTCGGTAAAAGAGAGGTAGACGCTCAGCCAGAAGGATCAACAGTGGCTGCAGCTACAGGCTCAAGTATATCAGAGATGATGAAGATGGCCCAGAATATGGCAGAGTTTAGACCCTATGCTGTTCATAGGGTCGCTATAAGTCAACTCTATGACATCGAACAACAACAATAATGTGGAAGACTGGGTTATTGCCTGGATTATGGAAAGACACACACAAAGTGACAGTGTCAACTGTCATCTTTGAAGCAAGCACTTTTGATCTGTCAATCATGATATTTGGTTGTTATGTAATATTAACACTGACTTTAGGTCCTTTCCAGCTTTGCTTCATCAGTTTTGTCTAAACCAGAAGAACCTGTCAATCTGGTCCTGGAAAGGTTACAGGCTAGGAAACCGTAAGGGACAAACCATAGTACTCTGTGTTACAGGTTCTCTATGAGTCGGAATTGACTCAATAGCATTCAATGACCTTCTCGGGATTTCTCTTCCTACGGATGCTCCCTAAATCACTTTCACACAAAACTTCAGCTAAGAATTTCAACTGAAAACAAAGATCTAAAAATAGATTGTCTTTTGTGTGTTGGGGGGTATGGTTAAAATACAAATAAAACATTTGCCAATTTATGCATTTTCACTGTACACTTCAGTGAAACTGGTTACTTTCATCATTTTGTGTTCTCTCATTATTACACTTTTCTAAATAATTCCACCGAACAACAGACCTGAACACTGTCCTCTCCTGTACCTTCCTCATCATCTCCAACACACTTAAGCCACTGCTACAGTCACTGTGCCAATCCACCTACTTAACGGTCTTCCTCTCTTTCACTAATCCTCCATCTTTTCAAGCAGGATGTCCCCTTCCAAGGATTTGCTTCTCCTGGCAACATTCCCAAAGTATGAGAGATGAAGCTTTATAAATTTTGCCTCTAATGAGCATTCTGGATGCACTTTTGCCAAAGCATATCTTTATTTTTGGCAAGCCATCATGGGATATTCAGTTCTCTTCTCCAACACCGCAACTCAAAATCATCAATTTTTTCCTGATGGTACTTATTCATTGTCCAACTCTCAGGTACATAAAAAGTAATTGAATAGACCATGGCCTGAACCAGGTACACTTTCGTCTTCAGGTCGACATCATTACTATTCAGTACTTGGAGCAATCCCCGACAGCAGATTTACCCAATGCAATATATATTTTCTGATCTCCTGACTGCTAGTACAAAGGTTTCTATATTTTCATCTATTCTAGAGGCTTCATACTAGTGGAATCATACAATATTGTCCTTTGGTAATGGAGCTATTTCCTACAGCATCATGCTTTCAAGGTTCATCCACATGTATCAGGATCTCATTTCTAATTACGATTGAATATGTATGAAACACATTTTGTTCATCCATTAATCTCTTGATGAGTATTTAGTGTATTTTCTCCCATCTCATCTTTTACCATCTCTGTTTCTTAAATTATTTTTCTATGTCCAACTGTGGTGAAGGGTTCCATGGGAATATACTGTGAAGTATGATTTTTTTTCCTTATTTTTTTAAGTAAATACCATTAAGTAGTTTCACACTATTGAAGAAAAAAGAGAAAATGTATAAATTTATCATGCAAATGATGTTACATGTAGTCTCTAGACTTTTTAAAGTTGTTGTCTAATGATAAAAATTAGGTTATACAAATTTACAAAGATCTCAGAGAAAATTTAGGTTGCTATGAATATTGCATGAAAATTATAAGGGATTGAATGGTTCAGTTCATGCTCTTAGAGACATGTTAGTATAGAAGCTCCTGTTAAGAATTAACTAGTTAATAATTAAAGTGTTCACAGAATGGATTCAAGAACAATTAGCTTGGTTGCAGATAAAAGGCTGTAGGAAATATACGACTGTCAACAAGGGCAATTAATAAGATTTTACTCTGCAGACTTAAAAAAATCCACTGCAGGCATTAAAAGGAGCATTTCCTTGAAAATTTAGCTAATTTAACTTCTTAATAAAGATAATTTAGCCCTTGTGACCCAATAGAAAATTCAATTCTAACAATAAGTTGATTTAATAACTAAATGGAGCAGAGAAAATGTTGTTGTCATTACGTGCCATCGAATTGCTTGTGACTCATAGTGACCCTATATACTAGAGCCCTAAACCCTGCTCTATCCTGTGCCAACGTCACTGTCTCCGACACCCCTACTCCCATTACCCCAATCACTTAATTGATCCATCTCATCTCCCTCTCTTGAGCTGTCCCTCCACCCTCCCAAACATAATGTCCCTCCCCAAGGACTGTTCCCTCCTTGCAACATGCCCAACGTATGTCAGACAAAGCTTCAGAATTCTTGCCTCCAAGGAGCAGCCCGGTTTCACCTTCTCCAGGACAAACCTGTTTGTTCTGCTAGCAGTCTATGGTATATTCAACACTCTTCTCCAGCACCACAGCTCAAAGGTATCAATTCTCTTTCTATCCTCCCTAGTCACTGTCCAATTCTCTGATGCATACCAATTGGGAAGACGGAAGACTATGACCGATATCTGGCGCACTTTAGTCTCCAGGCTGACATCGTTGCTTGTTGCAGACAAAGGGTTCCAAAGAATAGAATAATCTTTTAATTATTAATAAAGAGACAAACAGCCAGGAATGTGATAGAGCAGAGAGCATAAAACAGGGGGCCAGCAGTTCTCGACTGAAGACTCCAAGCCAAGCTTCTCTGTGTCTTTATTGAAAATTATCAGGAAGTAATTCACAAAGAGAATTCAATGCAAATGAAGCCAAGCTCTTTCTATTGAAAACCTTCTGCTTGACTCAGGAAGGAGGGGTTCACAAATGCAAGAAGTTGGTTTACCCTTAACTATTAACCTTGATGCCTCAGGGTGAACTCTAGCTCAGGAAGTAACACTCCCTCTGTAGGGGGCCCCTTGCTGTCTCCTGTCTTGCAGCTCATTTTCTAGGATCTGTCACAAGAGAAATCCAAACTTATAAACCTGTAATTCCTTCAATTCCTGAACAAAGGTTTTCATATAATATTTGGTATAAAGTTTGGCTTCCCATAGTTGCTCCTCAGTACTCTGGAGAGGTCTTTGACAGCTGACATTCCCAGTGCAAATAATCCCTTGATTTCCTGGCTGCTGGTACCAGGAGTGTTGATTGTGGAACCAAGCAAACTAAAACTGTTTGTTAACAGTCTCAATCTCTTCACCATCCATAATGATACTGCCAATTGGCCTAGTGGTGAGAATCTTTGTCTTCTTGATATTGAACCTCAATCTATACTGAAGGCTGCAGTCCTTGACTTTCTGCATCAAGTGCTTCAGGTCCTCCTCAGTTTCAGCAAGCAGGGTTATGCCATCTGCATAATGCAGGTTGTTGATGAATTTTCCTCCAATCCAATTCCTCCTCATATAGACCAGTGTTCTGAATGATCTGTTCTGCACACAGATTGAAAAGGCATGGAGACAGAATACATCCCTGGTGGACACTCTCTTCAAATTTGAACCATGCCGTGTCTCCTTGCTCTGTTCTGATGACTGCCTCTTGGTTCAAATACAGGTTTCACATTAGCACTATCAAGTGTTCTGGGATTCCCATTCTTCTCAGAGTCAGCCACAGCTTGTTATGATCCACACAGTCAAAAGCTTTTGCACAGGCAATGAAACACAGATAGATATTCCTCTAATATCTGGCATTTGATAATGCTGTAATAACTTCCAAATAAATTTAATGACACTATCATACAGATTGGTAGATTGAAAGGCTATTTCCAAGAATTTCACAGGCTATAGGATGCCATGGAAAGTTGGAGGGACAGCGCAAGAGAGGAAGACTTGATGAGATGGGTTGACTCAGTGTCTGGGGCAATGGGGGTAAGAAACAAGTAAATTGGCTTTGGATAGAGCAGGGTTCAGAGCTGTTGTACTTCAGAACTGACCCATAACTCACCCTCCAGTAAGTTTTCAGAGGTGGTAAATTGCACAAGAGGAGATTGTCCTTTCTTCTCCCATGAAACAACTAACTTGCAAATTCAAATCTCAAGCCCATAGGATTGCAATGCAATTTCTTACCACTAGGCCACCAGAGCTCTAGACTATAGTTTTAGATTACTACTTCTGAAAATTCACTGAAAGGTCACCTATGGGTCAGTGCTGACTCAATGGTATACAACAACAATAACAACAGTAGTAGAAAAGAGGAGCTGTGGTGACTTAGTGATCTACAAAGGTCGATGGTTCCGATCCACCAGCTGCTCAGTAGGAGAAATCTCCTCCTATACAATTTATGGAGAACCTATTGGAGAGTCAGCTACGAATCACTTCCAACTCAACAGTGTATAACAATAGTGATACACACTGAAAAAACAAGGAACTCATCAAGTATTACACAACATGGGTTACCCTCAAGGATATCATGCTGAGTGAAATATCTCAGTCACAAAAGGACAAATACTGCACAACACCATTACTATAAAACAGGACTGACATGGGGGTTGGGGAGAAACTAAAAAAAAAGAGGGGATAAATAGTGAAGACTGCACTGGAATAGCTGAAGGAAAGAACTGTTTAAAAGGAATATATGAATAGATATTATTTGTATGACAACAGTCCAGAATACAATGTGCATAGCAAAGTGGACTGGGGGAAGGAATGTGGGGGAGGGAAAAAATTATGCAACAATGAATGACTTTTTTAAAAGGAGTAAACTGTGGGGGTTAGGGAGGAAAATGTGCAACAATGAATAAAGGAAAACCCAACTGTTCAGTAAATTATTGTTAATATCACCATGAAAGCATACACATACACACAAAAAGACCTAAACCATGGGCAATAGTGGTATAAATGCTAAGCATTAGGCAATTTGAATCTACTGATGTGGTCTGCAGGAGAAAGGTCTATCAATCTGCTCGGGTATGATAATTAACAGCCTGGCACAGGATAACCATTACACAGGGACTTGAAGGAGAGAGGGGAGGAAAGTGTGCACGAATGAGGGAATGAAAACCAATCTCTTTGTGAATCTTCACTAAAATAAAAAATAAATATAAAAAATGAAAATAAACAACCTCTAAGAAAAAAAGTCTGCTGAAACAATGACAGCCTGCGAAATTGTATAGGGAAATTCTACTCTGTCACCACCCATGGTCACCATGAGATGAGATAGATCAGATGGCAACAAAATAATTTCCTTTCCCCTTTAATGATTTTATTTACGAATTTAAGCAATGACTTTAGCCTACTTGTACCAAATGAACTGGCTATTTGGCCAAGGTTGACTTAACCAGTTCTCCCAATGATGAGCAGATACTACTACCTGGTCTCAAGGAGACAGACTGAGAGAATGTTTGTCAATTTATGCCATACTTCACTATTAATTTTCATTCTCTTATTCAGACTATTTGTATTTAAACTAAAACCAGGGAGTAACATTTAATAAAATTCAGAGATTTTTAGCATCCAAGGAAGTTATGGGGAACAAAATAAATGCAAAAATGGGAAATAAATCTAAGATGCATGCTTATCCACTAGTTGTTATTGTTGTAGTGGTGGGTTGTAGAACTAGAACTGACTTATAGCTCACCCTCCAGAGGGTTTTCAGAGGCAGTAAATCACACAGAAGATTGCCCATCTTTCTCCTATAGAGCAGTTGATGGATTCGAACCACATGCTTTTGGGGTGGTAGTGCAAGTTTTTATGACTGGGCCATGATTGAAGCTATGTTTATGGAGAATGTGAATTCTAAAATGTTTTGAACTGAAGTATTCTCATATCCAAGATAAAATTTGCATAATTCTTTTCTGAAGTGAAGATATTATTTCCATTTTATTTCCCCCACCACTGGAAATTAATTTACATTGTGACCCCATTTCTGACATTAACTATCTTCCTCCTTTGCAATCCCATCTTTCTTAAGTGGCCTCATGAAGGCCTTCTTCTCCTTCATCGTCTAGAAGTTGCAATAGCCAAACTTGGAGGTGGTATCAGTGAACTTGAGGCCAATCTTCTCCAGGGCCTGGCATTTGGTGTGTACCAGTAAGGACTTGATGAGAATCAATACTCGGTTCTTCATCCACACACATACATACATACATACATACATACACACACACACACACACACACACACACACACACACACACACACAGCCTTCCAGCATGACAAAGTCTCTGGTCACTTCAGTGTAGTGGACAAAACCACCTAGAAGACTGATGCTCTTGTCCAGAGGTCATAGTTGGTTGGAGGTATTCTTTTTTGGGCACCTTGCTGTCTTTATAAGGTAGTGTTGGCCAATATTGTAAATATTCTTATTGATCTCAGTGTAGTGATGGTAGCCCTTCCGCCTGGCAATATGCCCCAGAGAATGCCACTGGAATGGGAAGCCAGGCTCCACCACAAGAAACCTTGTGCAGCCCTCAATGGCTGCTTGCAGAGTTGCTTCTCACGAGTTAGCAGCTAGTGACTCCTAACAGGTTTTGCCTTTGGTCACTCTGAGGTTGTCAATCATCTCATCCTGGTCAAACAGCTGGTTCACTGGCACCTGCTGCTCCAATTTTTTGGCTGTTGTGCCCCTGTTCACCTCAATCTACATCAAATGAGCCTTCTTTTGGCACAGGGGCAGCAGATACATCTGGGTGTGAGCGATGACCTGCATGACCTGGCAGGACTTCTTTATGCAGCTGGAAGTCCTTTACTAACAGCTTCTTGCCAACCATATCCTGCCATTTCTTTCATTCTTTTTTAAATTCATTCATTGTTGTACATTTTTTTACCTCCGCCTCAGTCCCATCTCCCCTACCCCACTTATCAATGTGCCTCTTGTTCCTGTTTGTTGTCATGTGTATAATATCTAATCATATATTCCTTTTGGACCATTCTTCTCATCTGTTCCAATGCAGTGTTCATTATCTACCCACACTTTTCCTATTCTTTCCCCAATCTCCCATGTCAGTCCTATTTTATAACAGCAGTATCATGCAGCATTTATCCTTTTATGATTGAGATATTTCACTCAGCATAATGTCTTCCGGGCTCATTCATGTTGTGTAGTAGTGTTTTTATGAATCTATTGTTTTCCAGTGCTACATAATATTCCATTGTGTGAACGTACCACAGTTTTTCTATCCATTCTTTTGTTGATGGGCACTTGGGTTGTTTCCATCTGTTTGCTATTGTGAATAATGTGGCAACAAACATGGTTGTATACACATCTGTTAGAGCCAAGGCTGTTTTCTTTACCACTTACCAGTAGTGGAACTGCTAAGTTAAATGGTATTTCTATTTCCAACTTTCTGAGAAAGCACCAAACTGCCTTCCATACTACCAGTGGTGTACCATTTTACATTTCCACCAGCAGTGAATAAAAGTTCCAATCTCTCCACAACCTCACCAGCATTTGTTTTTGGTACCTTGTTGAACTTTGTTATTAGTGCTGGGGGGAGATGACATCTCATAGTTGTTTTGATTTGCATAGACATTTTGAACATTTCTTCACGTATGTGTTTGTCATCTTTTTGAAGAAGTATCTATTCATGTCTTGAGCCCATTTTGTGATTGGGTCATTTACCTTTTTCTTGTTGAGGTGCTGGAGTAGTTTATAAATTTTAGTCATAAGTACTTAGAGACAGCCTTCTTCTTGGACTTGCAGAAATGCGGTTTGCACTCATCACTGCTGTACTCAGCAAAGACAGTCTTGAAAGTGTTGAAACCACGAAGAGTTTCCACGTAGCTGACTATGCCCATAATTACCATGGAGGGCATCTCCACAGTCATCACTGCTTCCATCACTTCCTTCTTGTTCACCTTGGCCCCAGGCCTGTCTGATGTGGGTTATGCAGGCCTTGTAGCCAAGAAAGCAGCAAGGTGGACAGGATTGGTTGCATCATCCTTGGAGAAGTTCTTCATCTTCCTGCAGTACCAGCTTCTGCATTTCTGAGGCAAGAAGGCCAGGGGCCCATGCCTAGGGGCAAAGAATTTCTGTGAGGGCTATTGTCCTTGGTAGAGACGGTCTCCATTTTAAATCGACTGATAGTTTTTGTTAGGTGCTGTGGGGTCAGTACAGCTCATACTTGACATAGAATGTATATGTTGTTGTTGTGTGTTTGTATTGCTGTGTACCATTGAATCAGAACCAATCCACCGCTGACTCTCCAGTGGGTTTTCAGAGGCAGTCAATTGCTCTGGAGGAGATTGCCTATCCCTTTCCTGTGGAGCACCTGTTGCATTCAAACCATGTCCCTTTTGGATTGCAGTGCACCTTCTTGTCACTAGGCCACCAGATAACCTCCTAATGCTTACTCACTGCTTTCCTTATCACTAAGTCTCTGGTGGCTTAGTATTAAGAAAATGGGCTATACAAAGGCATATAGTGAGCAATCTCCTCTTGTGAGATTTACTGCCTGTGAAAACGTGCTGGAGGGTCAGCTATGGGTCAGTTCTGACTGGACAATACACAACAACAGCAATGCCTACTCAAATTTGCTACTGACATTTAGCTTATTTCACCTAATACTGGATAAGCAACTAACTCCCTCTCAAAAAAAGTAAATGTTCATGACTTTTTGGGGACATTCATTTACTGATGACCTGGGAAGAAAATAATGGTTTTCCTTTACCAATGGAGGCAGTGGGGCCACTAACTCTTCTCCTGAGGCTGTAAGAAAAGCTTAGCGAGTTCCCCAGGCTTCCAAAAGAACAACAGAGCTGCCTTGGAGGATTGTGTGACCAGAATGCCCCTAAGACCCGAGGATACTGAAACTTCATCCAGCCACCTGTAAGTTCGTCGTTCCCACTGTAGCTTGAGTAGTAGTCCCCTGATGCTGGAAGCTATGCCACCATTAGTTCAAACGCCGTCAGGTTCACAGGATTTAGTAGAACTTTGAACCTACGACTAGAAGGGAAGGCCTGGGTAAATTAAAAAGGCTTTGAACTGAGCCTTGATAAACTTCAATTTATAATGATATAATTTGTTTAATCCAGTTGGTAGCTTTATTTCTTGCAGAAAATGAACAAATTAATGTTCTGATTTAGATATATCTCTCAGGGGAGTTGATTTAGTACATTAAGCATCTCTGAGGTTGAACGATTCTGGGCTCACTAATAAATCGAGTGTGCTGCCCTCCCTAAGCTGGTGCACTCTGAAGTCCTGTGGCAGTGTGTAGCCCCTTCCTCTGAGAGTTTAAAATTCCTTTTCTAATTACAACACACTGTTTCAGTGACACTTATTGAGCAGAAGTACAATTGTCTATGTACTTCAGTTAGCTCTCAAAACTCATTGTCAACAAGCCAGAACTGACTCAGCTGACTCTGCATCTTTTTCCTTGAGAGCACCTGGTGGACTCGAACCACAGCCTCGAGTTGGCAGCTCAACTCTTTATCCATTATGCCAGCCTCCATGGGTTATGGAAAGGCCTCATTTAGCTGGGCCCTGCAATTCCGGTCCAGCAATTTTTCACAGGTTGCAATCAAGGTATCAGCTGTGCCCTGGTCATGTTACCACTCAGCTGGGGACAGATTTGTTTCCAATCCTGATTAAATTCCTTTCCTGTAGTCCATGCCTACTGGCTATTGGGCAGAGCACCTTTCAGGCCTGTGCTGCACTTGGTTCCCAAGGAAGCAGCTTGCTTCACCAATGAAAGTAAGGGGGGGGGGGATAGTCTGTTAAGAAAGAGTCTTTGCAAATATTCTATAAAACCGTTATTGTAGAAAAAGTATGAGGATCTAAGGGGGCGGGGAGGGGTAGCAGAAGGCTAAGGCTTAGTCATGGGGTTGCACAGTTTGATGAGAGGAGGGAGGGGGAAGGTGAAGGAAATGGGAAAGATCCGGGTTGAAAAACAATGTATACGAATTTAGTAAATAAACTGGTATAATATTTTTTTTAAAAAAAGAGTCTTTGAAAAGAAATGAGAATCTTTCTTAATGTAATCAAAGTGGAAGTCACATTCCACCTCCTATGCTATTCTTTAACAGTTAGAAGCAAGCCACGAGGTAAGCCCACCTCATTGAGAAGGGTTTACCTTAAAGTGTGTGCTCACCAGGAGACAGGATCATTAAGAACCTGTTTGCTAAAAGAAAATTCAAACTCACAGCCACCAAACCAGTTTGGACTCACAGCGACCCTTCTTGGTCAGTTTTCCGGCGCTGTAAATCCTGACAGGAGGAGTCTTCCGTCTTTCTCCTGTGGACCCACTGGTGGGTTTGAACAAGAGACACAGCCTTTTGGTAAAGAGCACACCTCACGCACTACACTGATGTCTAGAGCCTATCTAAGGTACCCAGACCATTATAATCGGCTGACTAACCGAGCCCAAACTAGGAAGACCTAGTGCAGTAGCTTTAGCTCATCCCCTCACTCTCCATTTGTCTGTCTCTTCTTTCTAATAAGTTCAGCAAGCGTTCCAAGGTGGGAGGAGGTGGCTTAGCTTTATGAGATTACCGCGGGATCCGGGTTCTTAGGATCCACTTCCTCAGTGCTGATTCCACCAGCTGTTCTCGTAGCTCCCATGGTCAAAACTAATTTATTACTTCATCTTCATTCTCATTTCTGAGGGAAAAAGATGTGAATCAGAAGTGTCACTTCTGCTTTACCGGTCCCTGGAAGGTATTTGGATATATATAGATACATGGAGGCCATGGACTTCTAAAATCCTTTTTCCAGCAACCTTTCATTGGGTTTCTGAGGCCATGAACCTTCATGGGAGGAGACTCCCCAACCTACAGCCTTTCAGTTAGCAGTGCAACATGTTACACACTATGTCACCAAGGCTCCTTGCTCACACAACAGAAATTTTTAGAAGTTCAATAAATATCTATTAGGCGATCTTTAATTTCAAAAGATTTCTTTATTTCACAGAAAGAGAGGAGGGAGGAAGGAAACCAGCAAACCGGGACCTGATAAATGTTATTAAAAATAGAGAAATTCCCAAGGTGGATCATGGACCTAGGACTAAAACCAAGGACTATAAACTTCATTACAGAAAAGCTAAGAACAACACTAGAAGTCCTAATCCACAACATAAACAGTCTTCCCAGTATCCTGGAAAACCTACAACCAGGAGAAAATAACATAGATGAATTGGG
>NW_006399896.1:1213248-1230534 GCF_000299155.1 Elephantulus edwardii
AAAAAAAAATAGAGAAATTCCAAGAGACTAAAGCACTGATTAGGATGTTGATTGCCATGTTGGCCCCGCCCAGAGGCATGTCCAGACTGGACTCCTTGTGTGGATCAGAGGACAATTCCCAATTTTTCTGAATTCCTCCAACGTCTCTGTTTTCTCCCAGTCACACACCTACTTTGCAGGGTTCTGTTTCTTCTATGCTGTGAGTGGGCTAAACCAATGGTTGTACATCTCTGGCAGTTTGAATTCGCCAGTCATTTCAAGAGAGAAAGATCGTCTCTTATAACCTTGGAAACATGATGAAAGGTTCCTATAGGCGGAAACTGACTTCAGAGCAGTGAGGTTTTATTGTTTGTGTGTGTGTATTCATTCTAAGACATCTCTTGTGGTGTAGTCTGTAGGAAGATGCACTGTTACCCAAAGGCTGCACATCTTTGGTCATACGAGTTTACCTGTGACTCTGAGGGAGAAAGATGTGCAATCTCATCCTGTTGCTATTTACATCCTCAGACATCGGATGGAGGCTCACTATGAACTAACTTAATAGCAGTGAGTTTGAAGGCTTGAGTTTTAGTTTCCCCCTAATCTGCTGGCAATTTTTCTCTCTATCACACACACAAACACACACACACTCACACAGAGAGAATAATCCATGTGACCACATATAGTTGACCTGAACTGACTTGTACATTGAACAGGAGGTAGTAACACTTGTGTACCATCGAGACAGAGGCAACTTATAACTGACCCTCCAATGGGTTTACATGTGCAGTTAATTGCATTAGAGATTGCCCATCTTTTCCCTACAGAGCAGCTGGTGGATTCAAAACTCATGCCTTTGGGTAGACAACACCTTACCATTAAGCTAACAGAGCTTCCACTTGTTGTTATTGTTGTTAGGTGTCATATCGACCCTTCCTGTCTTATGCCATCCCCATCATCTCTATCATACTTAAGAACTAAGAATTTTGCAAGATAAATGGATTTGGTAAGAGCAGCACCTGACTTACTGCCTCCTAACGATAAAATTTGTTAAAGGCACAGATTTTATAATCTCCTGTGTCTGAGACATCTCTGTGGTAATGAACTGAACCTGCTCTTGGGCGCCCAGTATTTATCTTGCACAGCCCACTTTCATTCTGCTCAGAGCCTGCGCTGCTAACAACCGGAAATCATGTGTCTGGTGAAGGGAGAGAGCTTGTGGACGAGAAATGATTGCTGCACGCATTAGCCGCATTGTGGAGAGTGTGAAAAGGGAACTGAAGCAGGACTGTAATCAGAGGGAAAAAGCAGCTCTATTCTTAATTGCTGTGACATCATCACCCATCAAATGGAAACCATGACAATGAGTTAATGCAAAATGGGGGTCACACATGAATGCTGCAACTTAGAGGAGAACAGAACAATGAAAAGGTACCTGGGAGGAGTGGTGTCATTTAGAAGTACATGTTAGTGTAATTAAAACTGAGCCCTAAGGGGACGTGACAAAGGGTTACAATGGTGCCACCACTGAGGGTATGACTCACCTGGTGTCCTGCCAGATGACACCCCAGCCTGAACAGGAATAGCATAGGATACCATAGAAACACTATCCTCTGACTCAATACTCACCAATGGGGAAGTTAAAAATGAACCGCCACTTTTATAGCACCCCATGCACACTTTCAGACTCAGAATGTCTTCTGGAGGTGGTCTCTCTGGCTTGCAGCCTCTACACATTTACTTTTTATTGTTTCACAGTCAACAGTAGCACAATTTCTCAACAGTTCCCACAATAACAGGAGAACCGTGGCTGTTTTCTTCAGTGTCCCATAGCTCTGAGGTGTTGACACAGCCTCAGAAAGTGAGCTGTGGTCTTTCTGGAATTTAGAAAGATATTCAGTGATCTGATCTCTCTGGAATTTACCTCAACTACTCCCTGGATTCCTTGAGCACCTTCTGAAAAGAGGTCACTTCCTAGGGATGTTTTTGCTCCCAGGTAAGAAAGAGTCCTATAGGCCTGGATTTGAAGAACAACAGAAAAGTCCTATTCTCCAGATATTTGTGTCATACACCAATTCAAGCCTAAAACACCACAGGTAGATTTAGTCCTGTCCTTGGACCATAGTCAAAATTTAACAAGTTCTTCAAAAAAGCTTGTGAAGGCACTAATGTCTACTTATCGCCTTAGGATCTCCTAAGAGCCCTTAGCACACCAAATGGTCTTTTCCCCACTTTGGAGTTTTTGTAGTGTCTTTGTGCCCCAAACATCCTAGTGTCTATTGACAGTCTATATTACACTGTCACCTGCCCACCTTGGAACCAGGCTGCCAGCCACTTACACTGGAACCAGGCTGCCCTTGTCCTCTTGCCTGCACAGGAACCAGGCCACCCCATCTGGAACCTTCCCAGAGGACCATCCTCACCAGGGAGTAGAGACAATGAGCACAGGAATGGCCAGAGGCTTGAGCCACCTTTCAGGGGTTAGTTGGGGGGATGAGGTATGGGTGCTGGTGGGGCAGGGCAGAGATATGGGACCACAACACATGCACCAAAAGTGGGCAGTTCATCATATGGGAAGCCAAATTTCATACTAAATATTTGTAATAAACCAAATGCTATTTCAGGATGTGGGGGAGGCCCAGTCCAAACTGGAGTTCATCCTGAGACACTAAGACACTCCTTAAGGGTTTACTGGATTCCTGCATTGTATTTGCTGACCCCTCCCTCCTGAGTCAAGCGGAAGGTTTTCAATAGAAAGAGCTTGGCTTCATTTGCATTGAATTACTTGTGATTTACTTCCTGATAATTTTCAATAAAGATAGAGGGAAGCTGGAATGGGGCTCTTCAGTCCAGAACTGCTGGCCCCCTGTCTTTGTGCTCTCTGTTTTATCTCATTCTTGGTTGACTGTCTCATTATTAATAATTATAAAAATACTCTACCCTCTGTCCTGCAACACATCATCCAGTCTGTTAGTTGTATAACGGTGAAGGGTCTTGCATCTGCTCTTTTGGGTAAAATGCTTGTCCATCAGACATTGTTCTAAAGCTGACCATCCAAATTAAGGCAGATTAAGGAGGATTGCCCATTCATTTCTAAAATAACAGGGCTTTGAAAGCCCTATGAACAACAGAACACAGTTAGATTAGATTAAATTAGCAGATAAGGCACTGTATACTGAACCCTTGTTTTGGGAAACACAAAGGAGGAGAAATAGTTCCAAATAGACATCAGTGATCAGAATGTGGATTGTGAGAAGATGAATATAGGAAAATTAGACATTGTTAAAGAAAAAAAATGGAATGCATGAATATTGACATTAATAGGCGTTGGTGAGCTGAGATGGATTGGCACAGAACGTTTTTGAAGGAAGGATACAGCAGTTGCCCCACTGCCCCCAAGCTTGATCACTTCCTGAGAAACTTGATAACATCTAAGCTGGTCATACCAGACCAAACAATGGATCCTGATAAGAGTCTGAGCTTGGAAAAAAGCTGCTGAAACCTAACTTAATTAACATGTCAAATTCATAAAGAAATAACATCTTAGTCCTCCCCAGGACCCCTATAAAAAGGAAACCCCCCAAACTGCCTGTGTGCCATTTTTGATCCTGTCTCCATGCCATGCTGCTAGGTCACTTGGCATCCCTCTCAGGCTGCGCAACAGAGGCCTGTTCATTTCTTAGGACCAATCCCTTTCTTTATTTCTCTCCCTCGCACCCTCACACTCTTTTTTTATATCTAACAATTTTAAATCAGACAATCATATAATCTACTACTCTAGAAATTAAAATGTGAGGGGGAATCGTGGTGGCAAAAAGACCATTTCTAGGTCCATACTGACTACAATATTATAAATGACAGTATAGGGGAGCTCTGGTGGCCTAGTGGCAAAGAGCTGCAACTACAATCCCAGAGGCACACGGTTCGAATCCACCAGATGCTCTGCCGAGAAAAGGAGGGACAATCTCCTCCTGTACCAGTCAGATCTGATTTGACGGTACACACACACAAAAAAAATTTAAAAAAATAAAATAAATAAATAAATGACAGTATAATATTCATACACATACAAGGAAGAGCTGTTAATACTACTATCATTCAAATATATGTACCAACAACCAGAGTCAATGAGGAGGAAATAGAAAACTTCTACCAACTTTTGTAGTCAGAAATCGATTGAACATGCAATCAGGATTTATTAATAATAATTGGTGACTGGAATGCAAAAGATGGAGGGCAAAGAAGAAGAATCACTACTCAGAAAATAGACTCAGTGACAAAATGAGACTGGAGATAGAATGATAAAATTTTGTACAATCAATGATTTATTCATTGCAAATACCTTTTGTAAGAAACACAAATGGTGACTATACACATGGACCTCATCTGATGGACTACATGGGAATCAGATTGTTTACATCTGTGGAAAGAATAGTTGGAGAAGCTCAATATCAACTTTGAAAATTAGGCCAGATATTTATTCTAGAACCTATAAACAACTACTCATGCAAATTCAAACTAAGGCTAAAGAAAATAGAAATGAATTCACAAGAGCTAAAATGTGACCTTAAGTCTATCCCACATGAATTTAAAATCTATATCAAGAACAGAGGCCATAAACGCTAATGAATGAAGACCAGAAATGGTGGGAGGATATCCAACAATATCAACCATGAAGAATGCAAATGTCATTGCAAAGTTATAGGAGGAAGAAAAGACAGAGAGGGATGTCAGAAGAGACTCTGAATATTGCACAATAATGCAGAGAAGCCAAAGCAATGGGAAGAAATCAGAAAGTTAAGGAGCTGGGCAGAAGATTTCAAAGGGTAGCTTGGGAAGACAAAGCACAGTATTACAATGAAATATACAAAGAGCTGGAGTCAGAAAATTAGAAGGGACAAATTGGCTTGGCATTTCTCAAACTAAAGGAAATGACGAATAAATTCAAGCTTCGAGTTGCAATACTTAAAGATTCTATGGGAAGAGTATTGAATGATCCAGGAAGTTTCAAAAGAAGTCACTGTATCAAAAAGAATTGGCTAACATAGGAAAACTTCATGAAATAAAGTATGAGTAATAGGAAAATATGAAGGAGGAAGTTCAAACTACTCTGAAGGAATTGGCAAGAGACAAGGACCACAGAATTGATGAAATACTAACTGGCACATTTCAACAAACAGATGCAACCCTGGTTGTGCCAAGAAATCTCACCAGGTTGTGCCAAGCTATCTGGAGGACAACTACCTGGCCAACTGACAGGAAGAGATCTATATGTATTCTAATTCCCAACAGAGTGTGTAGAAATTATCATTAATATCACATGCAAGCAAAATCCTGCCAAAGATTATCCAAAAATTACTAAAACACTACATCAGAGAAATGCCAGAGATACAAGCTGGGTTTAGAAGAGGCTGTGACCTCATAACCAATGTCAGATGGATCTTGTCTAAAAGCAAAGAGAACCAGAAGAATGCGTATCTGTGTCTGACTATGCAAAGACATGCATGTGCAACTTACAACAAATGTTGGCTAACATAGAGACGAATGGGAATCCCAGAACACTTGATTGTACTCATGTGAAATCTATAATTAGACCAACAAGTAGTCCTCAGATCTTACATGGTTCAAAATTGGAAAAGGAAGCCATCAGGGATAAGTCTTGCCTCCATACCTTTCCAATCTATATGCAGAACAGATCATTCAGGAGGCTGGGCTTTATGAGTAGAAATGTGACATCAGGATTAAAGGAAGAATCATCAACAATCTGCATTACGCAGATGACACTATCTTTCTGGCCAAAACTGAGGAGGATCTGAGTCATTTGCTGCAGAATGTCAAGGACTTCAGTCTTCTATATGGGTTGAAGCTCAACATCAAGAAAACAAAGATTCTCATCACTGAGTCAATTGGCAGCATCATAACAGATGGAGAAGAAATTGAGATTTTTAACAATTTCAGCTTGCTCTGTTCCACAATCAACATTTTTGGCATCAGCGGTGAGAAAATCAAAAGACAATTTGTATTGGGAGAATCTGTTGTCTGTTATCTCCAAAGTACAAAAGAGCAATGATATCCGTCTAAAGACTCAGGTATGCCTGATCCAAACCATGATCATTGTAGTTACTTGCTATATACATCTGAGAGCTGGACAATGACTAAGGATGACAGAAGAAGAATTGATGCCTTTGAGTTGTGCTGGAACAACGGTGCATTGAACACACCATTGACTGCCAAGAAAACAATCAGGTCTGACCTAGAGAGGGTGAAACCTAGTTGCACCTTGGAGGTAAGGATTTTGAAGCTTGATCTGGCATATTTGGGGCATGTTGCTAGGAGAGACTAGTTTTTGGAGAAGGATATCAAGCTTAGATGGAAGGGTGGAGAGACAGCTCAGGCGAGGAAGACTCTGGAGGATATAAATTGACACTGGGTGTGAGTGTGCTGGGGACAGTGAGATTAACTCAGGATAAGGTAGGGTTCAAGGCTATTTATAGGATTGCTATGAGTTGAGGGCACAATATTCCATTGTTCTTTAGTCCAGTGATTCTCAAGTTGGGGCTATTTAATCCCGGGGAGGGAGTCTTTTGACAATGTCTAGAGACATTTTGCATTTTCACAGCTTGGCAACTCCTGAGCAGAGACCAGAGATGCTAAATACCCTACAATGCTCAGGAAATCTCTGACAAGAAAGAATTATCCAGCCTCAAATGTCACTCGTGTTGGTTTCAAGGTTGACAAACCCTGTTTTAGGAAGAGTTATCCCTCCATTTTCAGCTGTATTATTTCAGTGGTAACATTTTAGTTCTAAATGAGAGTATTAAAAGTACCTTACAAGGTACTTGAAGTTTAGTGTGAATAATTTGGGAGTTTTTAAGGAGGGAAGATTGTGAGATTTTGTTTTTGTTGGGGTATTTTTGTGTGACAGCATTTTAAATGGACTATTTGAATAGTAATAGTTTGGATTTTGGTTGCTATGATCTGACACATCACAACAACATGGTATCTTGCTTTGGTTTTGTGGCTTTACTGATGAGAGTGTTGTCCTTACATGCCATCAAGTCAGAATTGACTCATAGCTGATCTTCCAGGGAATTTTCAGAGGCTATAAATCACACAGGCGGTAATTGTCCATCTCTCTCACATAGAGCAGCAGGTGGGTTCAAACCTCTTGCCTTTGGATTAGCAGGGCAGTTCCTTACTCATTAGGCCACCAGAACCCCTAGCTCCCTAGGAATAAGAGTTGCTGAAGAAAGTCCAAAATTGAAACTCCTGAGTTAAATCTTACTTTACTTGAGGCAAGTGTGGAAGGATGACTGTCTTTGGTCTAATTCAATTCACCAATTTATCAAAATGTCCCAAAGATGAATTGTGTTCATTCTATAATGCACACCCAGATCCAACTCCCATATATGTATCCGTGTACTTACTGTCTCTTAGGAATAGGATTTTCTGCTATTAAGGAGGCCGTCTCAGTGTAGGGTATGCGCTGGACCCAATATCTTCTAAGTTTTATAAAGAGCAGATTAGACACAGATGCCCCTATAAATGGGATAGGGAGAGGGAGAAGAACAAGTCCATATGATGATTACCAAGGGACCTAAGAGGGTCAGGGCTTCAGAACCTCCGAGGCACAAGGACCACAAGGATGTTCACCAACAGCAAGCAGAGCGCAGTACCCTGAATTCACACCATTAGGCTCTGAATTTCAAGTAATTGCAGTGACTAAATTATTGATCATACAAAATTCAAATTTTTCCTTTTCCAGCCTCATTTCTGTTTCCAAGTTGCTAATTTCCTACTACCAGTCCTTATTTTTGTTTCCAACTTTTGCATTCTAGTCACCAATTATTACTAAAGAATCTTCATTGCATGTTCGACTGATTTCAGACTTCAAAAGTTTGTAGAAATCTTCAATTTCCTCATATTTGGCTTTAGTTGTTGGTGTTTATATTTGGATAATAGTTGTATGAACAGGTATTCCTTATCAACATATGGATAGTATCCTAATGCTCATAGCATTGTACTAGAGGATGGAGCTTGAAATGTTCTTTTGGTCCATCATTTTTAATCATCAAAGATGAGAGCTTCCAACATAGATTAAATCTCAACATCAAGAAAACAAAAATCCTCACCACCAGACCAACAGATAAAATCCTAACAGATGGAGAAAAGATTCTTACTTGGATCCACAATGAACCCCATTGATACTATTGTTATGTGCCATCTAGTCAACTACAACCCTATGAACAAAGGTTCTGAACCTTAGCCTTATCCTGAGCCAACCTCACCCTCTCTGACACATTTGCTCCCCACCACCATTGCAATTGCCACAGTTACTCTATCAATCCATCTCATTCAGGGTCTTCCTCTTCTGCATTGACCCTCTACCTTTCCAAGCATGTTGTCTGTTTCCAAGGACCGGTCCCTCCCGGCAACATATCCAAAATTTGTGAGATGAAACTTCAAAATCCTTGCTCCCAAGGAGCAAATTGATTTCATCCTCACCAGGACACACCTATTTGTTCTCTTGACAGTCCCTGGTATATTCAATACTCTTCTCCAGTACTACAACTGAAAGATACTGATTTTTCTTCTGCTTCTTCTGTTATCTTTATTGATTGCCTAGCTTTCACATGCATAGCAAGCAATTGAGAAGAGTATGGCCTGGATCAGGCACACTTTGGTCTCTAGATTGACATCACTGATTTTTAGCACTCTGGTGAGATCCTTGACAGCAGATTTTCCCAATTCAACTTGCCTTTTGATATCCTGACTGCTGGTGCCAAGAGTGTTGATTGTGGATCCAAGCAAGGTGAAATCATTAACAACCTCAGTCTTTTCTCCATCTATCATGATGCTACAAATTGGCCCTATAGCAAGAATATTTGTTTCCTTGATGTTAAGTAAGATGAAATCCTTTGAAGGCTGTAGTCTTTGACCTGTTTAGTAAATGCTTCCAATCCTCCTCGGTTTCAGCAACCAAAGCTGTGTTGTATGAATAATGCAGGTTGTTGATGAGTGTTCCTCCATTCCTGATGCTACATTCCTCTTTATAAAAGCCATCCTCATGAATCTGTTCTGCACATAAATTGAAAAGATATGGAGAGAAGATCCATCCCTGATGATTCTTTCTTGATTTTGAACCATATACTGTTCCCTTGCTCTGGACAATAGCTTGTTGGTGTAGGTATAGATTTTGCCTAAGCACAATCAGGTTTTCTGGGATTCCTATTCTTTTCAAGGTTAGCCACAATTTGTTGTGATCCACGCAGTCAAATGCCTTTGCATAGCCAATAAAACACAAATAGACATCCTTCTGATGCTCTGTACTTTCAGCCACGATCCATCTGACATCATGAGTGATGTTCCCAGTGCCAGAGCCTATTCTAAATCCAGCTTATATTTCTGGTAGTTCTCTGTCAATGTACTGGGATAGTCCTCAGCAAGATTTTGAGTGTGTGTTATATTAGCAATATTTTACATAATTTCCACTCTTTTCAATCACCTTTTGGAGAATGGAAATAAATATAGATTTATTCCAATCTGTTGACCTCCAGATTTCTTGGCACAACCAGGTGAACACATCCAGGGCTGCATCTGTGTGTTTAAATATGTCAATTGATAGTCTGTCAATTCCTAGGGCCTTATTTTTTGCCAATTCCTTCTGAGTAAATTGAACTTTATTATTTTTATTATTATTATTATTTTATTTTTATTTGTTCTTGATCACATACCACTTCCTTAAAAGGTTCTGTTCCAATGAATTCTTTTTGGTACACTGACTCTTTATATTCCTTTCATTTTCTTTTGATGCTTCCTGGATTTTTAAACATATTGTCTATAGCATCTTTAAGTATCGCAACTCACAGTTTTAATTTCTTCTTCAGGTCGTTCAGGTTGAGCAATGCCAAATTACTTCTCCCATTTAGATTTTCTGCCTCCAGCTCTTTGCACATCAAGAAATCCAAAGACAACACTTGAACAATATGCTGTCCATTTAAAGACCAAGGCACACTTGTTCCAATCCATGGTCTCCGCAATTACAGAATCAATATTTTTGAGCTATGATGTTGGAGCAGAGTGTTGAATAGCCTATGGACTGCCAAACAAACAAATATATCTTGGAGAAAGTGCAACAAGGATGTTCCTTGTAGGCAAGAATGGGAAGTTTTGTTTTGTTGTTTTGTTCTTTATCTTGTTGTGTACCATCTAATTGGATCCAACTGGCGCAGAAGGAGATTGTCCCTTCTTCTCCAGCGGAGCATCTGGTGGATTCGAACCACACTCCTTTAGGATTGCAGGGCAAGGAATAGTGAAGTTTTATCTCGCATTCTTATGGTATGCTGTAAAAAGTCCTTGGAAAACAGCATCATGCTTGGAAAGGTGGAAGGTCAGTGAAAGAAAGGAAGATCCTCAACAAGATGACATGAGACAGTGACCATAACAATGGGTTTACATATGTCTGAGGTGATGAGGTTGGCTTAGGGTCGGGTAGGGTTCATATCCATTGTTCAAAGGGCTTGCTCTGAGTAGTAGTCAACTCAACAGCACACAACAGCAGCAGCTCCTGAACTGTCAGAAATTACTATTTTGTTCTTCAATCCCCCTAACTTATAGTATGTCTGTTACAGTAACACTAGGAATTTAAGATAGTTTGTGATTTTAACAACTTTCTCCAGAGAATTTAATATGTGCTTTTGCTTTTAAACTAGTATGTTAAGGACCATTAGCTGTTTTAGTGACTGCAAGGCATTTTTCTAACACAGACTTTTCACTTTAAAAGAACTAACCGTGGATTTCTGGGTTTTGGCTCCTTGTAAATTCATTTAGAAAAGACTTTCCTGGCTGAACTTGAATTCCCTTGTCTTGAGAGATAATAACCCAAGGGCCATTTCTGATCAAAGTTTCCATTGTAAAGCCTGTAGCAGAGATGCTAGTACTAGAAACAGTTTCTACTGGACACTTTATGGATTTGAAAGACTGGAAATGCATAGAAGGAACTGCAGCTATGTTGGATTTGGGCTGGTTTTCCCATTATGTAAATAAACAGAATTTCAGAGCAACCCATTTGCCCTCTAAAAAAAGTATTCTTTTTTAAAATTTGCTCACTCTTTCCATTATTAAGCTGTATTTAGGACTGTTTACTCTATCTATGAAACTATGTCATGTGGATTTGAAATGGTGATATTACAAAAATAGCTTCCTTAGGGAGCTAACAGTCTACTGGAGGCACAAAGCATACACATAAAACATGGTAAGAATAAAAAGAAACAAAATAAAGAAAAGACTTTTAACTTTACCCAATAAGCCATTTATCTCCTTTTGGTCCAAATTTGTTTGCAAGAGAAGGAAGTTGGTTTTCAAAACCCCTTCTAATTTTCAAGTTCCCTAAGGAGCAATGGTGTTAGTTTAAAGACTAAGGTGTACCTGATTCAAGCCATAGTCTTTCTAACCTGCTAGTCAGCAGAGGGGTCAATAATAAAGGATGACAGAGAGAGCTATGTCTTTGAGTTGTGGTGGTGGTGAAGAGTGCTTAATTTCACGTACTTTGGGCATGTTGTTAGGAGGGACAATTCCTGGAAAAGGGACATCATGCTTGGAAAGGTGGAAGGTCAGAAAAGGAGAGGAAGAGCCTCAATGAGATGGCCTGAAGCAGTGACTGTAGTAAGGGGCTCAAATACATCAGAGATAATAGAGATGACACAGGATAGGACAGGGTTCAGATTTGTTTTTAAAGGGGAGCTTTGAGTCATACTCAACTATACAACACCTAACAAGTCTATACTGTTGTAGGAGTCTCTCGGAGATATAGTTGCTGTATTTGGGTGTTAACCAGAATGTTAGAGGTCTGAGGCCATATAGGAGTTCCATGGAAGAAAGGTCTGGAGATCAACTTCTGAAAAATCAACCATTGATTTCTTCCTGGCACATTGTTCTCCTCTGACACACATGGAGTCCTTGTGAGTTAACATGTTTTTAGTGTATTATCTGAGGGTGTATGTACTCCATGAGAACAGCAACCTAGCAAATTCAGAATAAAAAACCAGAGAACAAGTCAAATAAGGAGTGAAGTTCGCTTCAAGACACCACCTCCAAGACTCGGCTGGGATCAACTTCTTCCAGATTTCTGGGATGGTGTCATGGGTAATGGATGCCCTCTCACTAACAGAAAGCTTTAGCCCCTGCAAATTCTGAGCCAGGTATAATGTAGATAGGTTCTTTCATCTCAGTCCATCCACTGATGAGGTGTGGGATTAATTGTTTCTGCTGCCTAAAACCTGTGGACTCTATTATCAAAAGCATCTACACATCAAACCCAGGCTTGCCTTCCTAACCCTGTCTTGGCTGACTATGAGTTATCGGCCTTTTGATTTGTTTTCCCCCATTTTTTTCATTCAACAAATATTTCTTGGGTACATGTCCTTATAAAGCAATGTCCTTGGCACCCAGATACAGATAATAGAAACATACTCTGGCCATATAGAATTACAATCTAAAGATGCCTCGCCCTGGGCTTGAGGCCTGCTCCAAGGCTATTAGGTGACTCTGGTTCTGACACCATTGGATACTCTTTTCAGCTTGTTGCCTGTGCTGGCAGCTGCTGGCTGGGGTCCTACTCTGAAAGAAAACTCTAGCTGCCTCCCCTCCTCTGAGTTAGAACACTGTTGATTTGGGTGCCTGCTCACGTCTCACTCCTCAAACTAGTGTGGACTTCTTTGAACCCTGTGCATGATCTTCCCATTTCCACATGAGCTGATGAAGACCTCTCCTGACCCTGGGCCTTCTCCAGTCCTGAGTTTCTCCACGTAATCACCCTTCTCTTCTTGAGATGCCAGTTGTACCCAGTTTCATCTGAGTAATAGTACTGGTAGTAATGGTTTGGTGGTAGGTAGAACTCTACTCTCTCATGTGGGAGAGTCTTGTTCTATCCCGTATCCAAAATACTTCAAGCACAGCCACCATCATATGGGGGACTTTTGTGTTGCTATGATGCTGAACAGATTTTGGAAGAACTTCCAGATGGAAACAGGCTGCAAGAAATGCCTAGCAATCGACTTCTGAAAGTGAGTAAATAGATAAAAACAGTGTGGTCTGTAAACAACCTTGGCTCCTGCGTCAGCAGGACCAGGCTGCATTGTGGTCCATTGTCCTTGGGGTCACTCACTCCATGGCAGCTAAAAACAATTCCAGAATGAAAGAATCACGTCATTCTGGCTGTGCTGGTCATAATCAAGAACATTTGTACTTAATATTCTCTTAGAGTATCTTGCTTGAGATGTGCCACAGTTAAAATCAGGAGCATTTTAGCTGAACGGCTCTTTGGTTGGTATAGCAATGGTGCATTAATGGCATGAAATGACAGCTAAGAGAGTGTCACAGCAAACACTAACATCTAGAGCCATATTTTGCCAAATGGAGCAATGGGAAGTATTCTGCCAAGACTCATCAACTTGCTCTTTCTATGCAGTCTGGCTGCCAGGGTAAGGATGGTACCGGTGGCAGGCAAAGCCAGTTTTCCTTGGAAACATCAATCCAAAGTTTCCCTTTAATCTCTCCTTCTGCATCTCTGTTCCTCACACCACCCCATCCTACTAGAAACATATATTTGGAACTGTGCTTCCCTTTGGCTGGGGCTGGGGCTTTCTCGGGAGCCTAGAAGGCTGCCTGCAAACATATGGACAAATCATCCCTCTGAGCCTCCATTGTGCTCCAAATCCCAGCCCGCACCACAGTATGGAGATGTTTATCTGGAGTCAGCCCCCAGCAACCACCCTAACCAAACACACTGTCCGCTAAAGGTCAGTCTCAGTTTTCTTTAAGCAATGAGACTTTGAAGCTGTTGTTTCCCAGCCTGAGGAATTCCAGAGGAAAGTTGCAATGGAAATTGCTGTGACCAGTGCAGAGGGATATAAATAACATTCTAAGGCAAGCATGTCACCACCTGCTCTTGCCATTTCTTCCAAGCACCACCCCCTACCAGAAGATAGAATGGAAGGTTGAGGTGCTGATAACTGGTATTTCCTCACTGCAGAAAGTTACTACAAAGACAGGAGTAACTGTTAAAAGTTTTTTTATTAAAGCTTTACATCATCACCTCCTTCCAACTCCCAAAGTGTATTCCACATCCAAAGCCATCACTGAGTATCACAGAGGGTGAGGATAGCAACCTGTAATCATAGTGAAATAGCTAGCTTGCTAAATAACCGGTCACTCAGCCACTGGTGGGTCAAATGAGACTGGTACTTTTACCTGCCTGTTGCAGTTAATAAAGACTTGATAAAGGCTTTGAGGTCCCTGGGCTGTCTGTATGGTGCACTAAGTTGTCAATGAAAAGGATGCAGGTTTGAGCCTACCCAGAAGTACTCTGGCCATTTACTTCCAAAAAAATAACCAGTAAAACTCACTGAAGCACTGTTCTGCTCTGACACACATGGGCCTGCCATGTGGTCCAGTGGGCTCTGCGGCAGATTCTTTTTTGAGATCCCTCGATGAGCAGAGAGAACACTTTCTGAGCCTTGCATGGAACCAGCACTTTACCCAGGTAGACACCTTGTCTCCATAATCTTCTCATCTTCATACCCACCTTGCAAGTTTGACTTTGTACAGAGGAAGAAATTACATTTCAAAAAGTATATAAATTTATCCCAAATCATACAATCTCAACTGAACTGGGATGCAAGCCAAGCATTAGACGAATCAAAAGCTAAAATAGGTTATTTCTTCCTAAAGCCTGAAAATCTAATAAATTCATTTATGTGATACGTATTTCTTGAGCACCCACTATGTGACAGTTGTTTGGGATATATCAATGAACATATTAAACAAAATTTCTGGGCCTCATGGAGCTTGTGCTCCAGTGAAGGGTGTGACGTTGCTAGAGAAGTTATTTGCGTATTGCTACTGAAAACACTGAGATACCATGTACATACACTTACACACACTTCCAAAACAAACAAAGTGGTTCAAATTGCAACTCAACCACTGAGCAGCTGTGTTATTTGGGATAAATTCTTTAACTTCTGTTTTTCCCTTCCCTGTAATGAAAACAAAAACAGTCCCTGCCTCACAGCATCATCAAAGGGATCAGTGTGCTAAGGCTTCTTAAAGCACTGTGTGGATTCATACCTGGTACCAGAGTAAGGGACTGACTGGAAAAGAATCGTATTTGTTCCCATTCCCAAGGAGGTAATGCAACAGAATGTGGAAAGTATTGAATGATATCATTAATATCACATACAAGAAAAATATTACTGAAGGTCATTAAAAAATGACTAGAACAGTCATAGATATGGAACTGCCAGAAGTTCAAGAAGGATTTAGAAGAGGCCGTGACACCAGGGGTATAATTGGTGATGTCAGGTAGATCCTTGCTAAAAGTAAGGAATACCAGAAGAATGTCTATTTCTGCTTTATTGACTGTGCAAAGGCATTTGACTGTTTGGATCATAATTAATGACTAACATTTAGAAGATTGAGAATCACAGAACACTTAATTATTCTCTGTTATGTGCTGTTGAGTCACCTGCAACTCATTGTGACCGTATGTACAACAGCTCTGAATCCTGCCCTAATCTGATCCAGTTTCACTGACTCTGACACACCTGCTCCTACTACCTCAGTTATTGCGTCATTCTGTCTCATCTGGGGTCTTCCTCCCCTACGCTGTCCCTCCATTCTTCTAAATATAATGTCCTTCTCTAAGGACTATACCCTTCTGGCCATGTGCCCAAAGTGTGAGAGATGGAGCTTCAAAAGCCTTGCCTCCAAAGAGCAGCTGGTTTCACCCTCTCCAGGACAGACCTGTTTGTTCTCTTGGAGGTCCATGGTGTGTTCAACACTCTTTTCCACTACCATAACTCAAAGGTATCAATTCTTCTTTTGTCATCCTTAGTGATTGCTCAGCTTTCCAACCCACTGCAAATAATTGTGAAGACCATGGCCTGGATCATGTGCACCTTAGCCTCTAGATGGACACTGTTGCTCCTCAGTACTCTGGAGAGATTGCTGTCAGCAAATTTTTCCAGTGAATTAATCTTTTGACTTCTGGACTGCTGGTGCCAAGAATGTTGATTGTGGAGCCCAGCAAGCTGAAATTGTTAACAACTTCATTCAATCTTTCCTCCATCAATCATGGTGCTGCCAGTCGCCAGTGGTGAGAATCTTTGTTTTCTTGATATTGAGCTTCAATCCATATTGAAGACTATAATCCTTGACTTTCTGCAACAAGGTCTCCAGGCCCTCCTCAGCATCAGCAAGCAACATTGTGTCATTTGCATATCGTAAGTTGTTGATAAGTCTTTCTCCAGTCATGATGGCACACTCCTCCTCATAAAGTGCAGTTCCCAAATGGCCTTTTCCATATATAGATTGAAAAGGTATGGAAACAGGATGCATCCCGGATGCACACCTTTCCTGATTTTGAACCATACGGTGTTTCTTTACTCTGTTCTGAGGACTGCTTCCTGGTCCAAGAAAAGGTTTTGCATGAGCACAAACAACTGTTCTGGGATTCCCATTCTCCTCAAGGTTAGTCACAATTTGTTGTGACCTACACAGTCAAAAGCCTTTGCATAGTAATGAAACACAGATAGACATTTCTCTGGTACTCTCTCAGTTCAGCCAAGATCCATCTAACGTTGGTTATGATGTCCCTGGTGCCATGGCCTCTTCTAAACCCAGCCTGTACATCTGGCTGTTCTCTGCTGATCTACTGTTCCAGTCACTTTTTGGGTAATCTTCAGGAGGATTTTGCTTGTGTGTGATATTAGTGATATTGTTCTATGATTTCCATACTCTGTTGGGTCATCTCTTTCTTTAGAAAGGGAATAAAAATGGATCTCTTCCAGTAAATCCTCCAGATTTCTTGTTACAACCTGGTGAGCATGTCCAGGGCAGCATCTGTTTATTGAAACATGTCAATTGATAATACATGCTTTAAAATTAAGGAAGGTATGAATTAGGGTTGTATCCTCTCTTCATGCCTATGTAATCTAGCTGCTGAACAAATTATTTGAGAAGCAGGACTCATGAAGAAGAATGTGGAATTAAAATCAGAGTACAACTCACCAATAACCTGTGTTATGCAAATGACACAATCTTGCTTGCTGAAAGTGAGGAAGACTTGAAGCACTTGCTGCAGAGGACAAAAAAACATACATCCTTCAATAAGGATTACATCTCAAAGTCAAAAACACAAAAATTCTTACCACTGGACCTATAGGCAACATCATCTGTCATTGTTGTTGTTATGTGCCGTTGAGTCGCCTGCGACTCATAGCGACCCTATGTACAACAGCCCTAAACTCC
>NW_006399896.1:1233544-1240239 GCF_000299155.1 Elephantulus edwardii
CATGGTTCTCACATTCCATGTCCCAATCACCAGTGTCTGCTTACAACTGTTCCTCTTCCTTTGTATTTCCATACTTGAAAACTCAACCTCCTTTTATCTAATGTTTATCTCCTGTTATCTAAATAAATGTGTTCTGTTGTTGGGCACCTTAGAGGATGGCCTCAGACCCCACAGACCCATCCCATCTTCCCAGGTAATCAAATACGCCAAAACCCTGTGACATCCGTTCCGGCAGGAAGCTCAGAGGAGGGGCTAGGCATCTGACTAGCTGAAGCTGGGCACCTTAGAGGACAGCCTCAGACCCCACAGACCCATCCCATCTTCCCAGGTAATCGAAGATGCCAAAACCCCGCGACATCTGTTCCGGCCCTTGGGCCAAGAAAAGCCTATCTACATACCAGTTCTACAGGATGCATCACCTTTGGTCGGGAAACATTACGACTAAACTTCAGAGACACTGATCCCAACATAAGGAACTACCATCAGCTGATGTGTTTGAAATCACAGAAGCCATGGAAGCTTCATATATAAGTTATTAGATGGAGGGCTGGTGAAAGGGAGATAGATGTGAAGGGAGGGGGTAGAAGTGGATGGGTATCCTGCTGGATGGTGAAGCAGGAAATAAGTGGGTAAAGACGGTATGAGAAAGGCAGGGACAACACTGACACTAAAGTTAACTCCGCAATAAGGGATATAACTTTAACTTGCTGGTCTGTCTGATACTTCTCTAAATCTGAACATTCACATTGAGACAGACTAGGGAGAAGGATTGGCCATCCACTTCTGAAATAGCAGGCCTCTGAAAACCCTATGTACAACAGTACAACAGGCAACATCATCTAGACTGATAAAAGATAAAAGTTTTCAATTATTTCACCTTGTTTGGACTCAACAATCAGCACCCTTGGTAATAGTAGTCAAGAAATCAGATGTATTGCACTGGAAAAGTCTGCAGTCGGGGATCTCTCCAAATTATTGAGAAACAATAATGTCAGTTTGAGGACTAAGGCATCTGATTCAGGCCATGGTCTTTCCAATCACTTGCTATGCATCTGAAAGCTGAATGATGAAAAAGGATGAAGAATTGATGCTTTTGAGCTGTGATGTTGAAGAAGAGTACTGAATAGCCCATAGACTGGAAAAAAAAAACAAACCCACAAATATGTCTTGGAGAAAATGCAGCCAGAGTGCTCTTTTGAAACAAAGATGATGAAATTTTTTGTCTCACATATTTTAGGCATGTTGCTAGGAGAGGCTATTCCTTGGAGAGGGATATCATGCTTGGAAAGGAAGAGTGTTAACAAAAGAGAGGAAGACCTTCAACCAGATGGAATTAATACAGTGACTGCTGCAATGGGCTTTAGTGTATCAGTATGTATGAGGACGACACAGGATAGGGCAGGGCTCAGATCTGTTGTTCATAAGCTAGCTTTGAGGTGTATTCAACTTAATGATACCTAACAACAACAATCAGAGTAAGCCCGATGGGAACTGTGTGTCTATATAAAGTGATGAGGTAACATATACTGCCATGGTCCATTGGTTTTAACAGCTTTTAAAATTTGCTTTCTTCATTGGTGATTGTTGTAGAAAGAATTTTTTGCTATGTCTGAAAAGATTATGACATAACTGATGAAATATTTTTAATCTATCTCAACAACAAAAGCTGAATCAAACTACTTTATAGTTTGTCAGGCTGCTATTTACATAGTTGTTCACTGAGAGGGATGAATACTGAATTGTCCTTGGCCAGTTCAAGTGTCCTGTCTCTACTTGATCCAATAAAAGAAGGTATTTTATCAGTGTTCATACCAGCCAGTTAGGAAAAAAGGCTAATGAGAATTAAATGGTCAATGTGAAAACAACTTTCCTATTAAAAATATTTTTCATTTGTGTTTTTATATGTCAGCACATAAAAAGTCAGAAGCATAGCTGACCCACCTTGTGGGTTTTCAGAGGCAATAACTCACACAGGAGAATGCCCATCTTTCTCCCACTCTCTATTAACAGTTGCATTAAAATTCTTGCTAAATACTGAGTTAAGAAAGGAAGACCTTTTGTGACTGAGATAGTTCACTCAGCATAATGTCCTCCAAGGTCACTAATTTTGCATAATACTTCATGAGTTCTTTGTTTTTCAGTGCAGCATAGTATTCCATTATGTGAATACACCACAGCTTTTCTATCCATCCATTTGTTGTTTCCATCTCTTTGCTATTGCAAAAAAAATCCGCGATAAACATGGGTGTGCATATATATGCTTGGGTGGCAGTTCTGGTTTCTTTGGGGTAAATTCCTAATAGTGGAATTGGTGGGTCAAATGGTATTTCCATTTGCCATTTTTTGAGAAAGCGCCATACAGCCTTCCATAGTGGATGCACCATTTTACACTCTGACCAACATTGAATTAGGATTCCATTTTCTCCACAAGCTCGCCAGAATTTGATGTTAAATTTTGCTATTTTTACTGGTTTAAATGATATCTCATAGTTGTTTTTATTTTCATCTCTCGAAGCAAGGGATTTTGAACATTTTTTTCATGTGTTTGCTGGCTATCTGAATGTCTTCATTGGTGAAGTTTCTGTTCCTATCCTGTGCCCAATACTGCAGAGTGCCACTGTTGTAAAGTTGGTCTGACATCAGAGCTGGGGAGGGGGGAAACTAAAAGGGAATAAATATTGTATCTGGCATTGATATAGATGAGAGAGAATGAAAGCTACATAGTGGAGTGAACTGGGGGGATTCTGTAACAATGAAAGAATTTTTTTTATTTGTACTTTTTTTTTTACTTTTCAAAGAGAAAAGTGAACTGGTGGGGAAGAGGTGTGCAGGGAACACAACAATGAATGAATGGAAATTCAAGGTCTCTGTAAATTTTCATTAAAATAAAAAAAAATTCATAAAAAAAAGTTAAAAAAAAAGAAAGGAAGACCTAACTAACAGTCACTTCAAACGATCCAAAGTTTCAGTTTGGGAGGAAAGCATTGCTATGAAATATTTAATTCCTCGTGGGAGATTGTTGTATTTGGCCACCTTCTGAGTGATTTGTCAAAATGGACACAAACCAAAAGATGAATATGATTAAGACTTCATAGTCATTACAAATGAGTCAAGTTAAAAATATTGAGGCCAACTGCCATTTTTTTTTTTTTCAATTTGGGCCATAGTACTAGTGTCATTATAGGAAGAAGGCTGTTGGGGGTGTATGTATATATTTTATATTGCAGCCTAGGTTTCAAACAATGACTTTAATGGTTCCATACCACTAAAGGGAGAATATTTTCTTGAGTATCTTCACCTTGAACATTCATCCCTAGAACCAAAGCTTCATCTGATTCTGAGAAAATACTTCTCTTTCCAGCTTAGAATTCATGAGGGCAACTGTTGTTATTGTTGTTAGATGCCTTCAACTCAACTATGACAGATCTAAATTTTGTCCTATACTGCCCATTTTCACAATCTCTGATATGCTAAAACCCATTGTAGCACTCACTGGATCAATCCATCTTTGTCTTCCACTCTCACTAACCTTCTACCTTTCGCAGCATGATGTCTATACCCAAAGACTGTCTCCTCCTGAAAACATATCTAGAGCACTGATACAAAGTTTCATGTACATATTATATTTTTCCATGCCTAGATTAGCTTCAAGAAAACAAAGATTCTCACCACTGGGCCAGTTGCAGTATCATGATAGATGGTGAAGAGATTAAGATTGTTAACAGCTTTAGTTTGCTTGGCTCCACAGTCAATACTCTTGGGACCAGCAGCCAGGAAATATTTTTATGTGCATGTCAATCAGATCTGACTGGTACAGGAGGAAACTGCCCCTTCTTCTCCAGCAGAGCATCTGGTGGATTTGAACTGCACACCTCTAGAATTGCAGTGCAGCTTCTTGCCTCTAGGCCACCAGAGCTCCAGCAGCCAGGAAGTAAAAAAAGAAAAAAAAAAGAAAAGATTAATTGCATTGGGAAAGTCTGCTGTCAGAGATCTCTCCAGAATACTGAATATCAACAATGCCATGGTCTTTGCAATTATTTGTTATGCATCAGAAAGTTGGACAATGACTACGGAGGATACAAGGAGAATTGATTCCTTTGAGCTGTGGTGCTGGAAAAGAGTATTGAATATACCATGGACTGCTAGGAGAACAAACAAGTTCTTCCTGGAGAGGGTGAAGCCAGGCTGCTCCTTGGAGGCAAAGATTCTGAAGCTTTGTCTGACATATTTTGGACATGTTACAAGGCGGGACCAGTCCTTGGAGAGGGACGTCATGCTTGGGAGGATGGAGGGACAGTGCAGGAGAGGAAGAGCATTGATCAGATGGATTGATTCAATGACTGGGGTAATGGGGATAGGTGTGTTAGGGACAATAGAATTGGCACAGGATAGAGCAGAGTTTAGGGCTGTTTAGGGTCATTATGTGTCGCAAGTGACTTGACAGCACGTAACAACAACAACAACAGATTAGCTTACTTCAGTGAGTCCAAACACTGTTTCAACATTATGTTGATAATATATTTACTATCAATATCAGTCTTACCTTGATTAGATGCTACTGTTGTTTTGTGTCATCAAGTCAACTATGACTTATAGTGACCCTGTGAATAGCTTTGAAGCCTACCCTATCCTGTGCCATCCTCACCATCTCTGATATACTTGACACTGTTACAGTCACTGTCAATTGACCTCATTAAGGGTCTTCCTTTCTTCCACTAATCATTCACCTTTTTAAGCATGATGCCCTCCTCCAAGGGCTGGTCCTTCCTGGCAACATACCAAAAGTGTATGACACAGGGCTTCACCATCTTTGCTTCAAGGAGTACACTGGTTTTACTTTCTCTAGGACAGATCGGTTTGGTCTCTGGGAAGTTCAAGGAATATTTAATACTCTTTCCCAACAGCACAACTCAAAGATAATAATTCTTCTTCTGTTATCTTTAGTCATAATCCAGCTTTCAGATGCATAACAAGCCATTGAAAAGACCATGGGATCAGGTGCACCTTAGTCTTTTGATTGATATTATTGTTCTTAAGTACTTTGAAGAAGTCTCTGACAGTAGATGAGTGCAACTCATCTTTTGCTTTCCTGATTGCTGTTGCCAAGAATGTTATTTTGGATCCAAGTAAGATGGAATCTTTGACAACTTCAATCTATCATAATGCTGCTCATTGGCCTAGTGAGGACTTCTGTTTTCCTAAAAGCTTGTGGTTGTTGATTACCTTCGAGTTGAGCATGACTCACAGTGTCCCTATGAACAAGAGGTCTGAAGCCCCTCTACAACTATCGACATTTATCAAAGTTCATAGAGTTTCCTTAGGTATGTTTTTTAGGAAGTGGATAGAGGTTGAAAATATAATTAAACATGTATGCTTTTTCCTGAAGTGAACCGTTGCCTTATCAGAGAGCTTTGCCAAGTACTTTAATGATGCAGTACAGCTGCATCAGAGACTTCTAGATGAGATTCCAAAGAATCATAAAATGATAAAGCATCATAAAATATTTTGAAACATTTTTCTCTGATTTTCATTGTCCTGCATTTTAGAGATGAAAACACTCTATGCACAGTCTGTTGAAAATTGGTGTTATTGTTACATACCATCAAGTTTGCACAACTCAGAGCTTCCAGCAGGTTTTCAGAGGCTATAATCACATTGGAGGAGATCACCCATCTTTCTCCCTTGGAGCAGCTAGTGGGTTCCAACCACTTAGAAAAGAGAGCTTTGCATACAACTTCAACTCAATGTAGTCGGATCAGAGACTGATAGATTAGATTACAAATAATATCGTTCAACTCTTGCCTCAATGCACTGCTAAACGTTTCTTTACCTATTTTCTGGCCTGTAAGCCACAGGGCACACATATGCCCTAAGGACTCTCATGTTGGATTGGTGAGATAAAAAACTACAGTCAGCAATTTCTGGTGGATCACAACAAGCTGTGGTTGACTCTGGGACGAATAGGAATCCCAGAACATTTGATTGTGCTAATGCGAAACCTATACATGAACCAAGAGGCAGTTGTCAGAACAGATCAAGGAGACACTAACATGGTTCAAAATCAAGAAGGGGGTCTGTCAGGGATGTATTCTCTCTCCATACCTTTTCAATCTGTATGCAGAACAGATCATCTGAGACGCTGGCTGTACAAGGAGGAATGTGGCATCAGGATTGGTGGAGGAATCATCAACAGCGTTGGTTATGTAGATACACAACCCTGCTTGCTGAAACTGAGGAGGACTTGAAGCGCTTGCTGCAGGAGGTCAAGGACTGCAGCCTCCTATATGGATTGAAGCTCAACATCAAGAAAACAAAGATTCACAACAATGGGCCAATTGGCAGCATCAGTATGGATGGTGAAGAGATCGAGATAGTTAGCAGTTTTAGTTTACTTGGGTTCATAGTCAACACTCTTGGTACAAGCAGCCAGGAAATCAAGAGATGAATTGCATTGGGAAAGTCAGTTGTGAGGGACCTCTCAAGAGTACTGAAGAGCAATGACGTCAGGCTGCAGACTAAGGTGCGCCTGATCCGGGCTATAGTCTTCGCAATTATGTGCTATGCATTGGAGGGTTGGACAATGATTAGGGATGATAGAAAGAGAATTGATGCCTTTGAGCTTTGGTGCTGGAGAAGAGTGTTGAATATACCATGGACTGCTAGGAGAATAAACAAGTTCATCCTGGAGAGGGTGA